>NW_027185241.1:5273911-5386411 GCF_022577435.1 Embiotoca jacksoni
GAGATACATACGTCCCAGCCGCAGCAATGGAGAGACCTGAGCGCAGCGGAACAGGGGGGAGCCAGTTATACTATACCTGAGAACGGAGAGGACGGGCTGTGCGCCGGGAACAACACACACAAACACAGCAACAAGGAGGATCAAATAAAGTGGAGCATGCACAGGAGCGGCCGCAGTGTACATTCGTGCAGATGCCCCGCATTCGCGGCGCGACATGCTACTTAACGTGTTCACAGAAACACTCAAAGGGAAATGCAGAAACACTCTTTTGCACATGCAGCTTTGAGGGGGGAAAAAAAAAAGAAAAAAGAAAAGTAAAATTGGTCTTGTTTCCAACCCATGGCCTGTTTATTGTATAGAACATTTGGCAATTATTGGTGTTGACAGAAATGAAATCTCTCCCAGCGCCCCCCCCCACCTCTTCCCCCCCTCCCTCCCCGCAGAAAAGCTTCAACACCACTTCAACTCTCCTCATGAAAAGGATGTTTCTTAATTATAAAAACTGAAACATAATAAGCTCCAGACCAGGGTAAACTCTCCCATAACCAGCTCACGCACAGCATCTTTTAAAAGCATATTTGCAATACCGTTTCCACCACACATTCTGTTTTCCTTCCGACAACACTGTTGTAACTTTATACACTTTTCCTGGTCTGGACTTTTCTGGGAACCGTCAATGCTCACAGCCTTGAGAAATAAATGTCTTTCAAAAGGGGTGCCAAAGCAATTCAATATACTGTGAAAGCACCAACACGGTCGTAAATGTATCCAAGACATCATCCTCACGTGGCACAGTCTGCTGGAAGAAGCTGCATATTGTTCATGGAAGACATCTTTTAAACTTATGCACAGTAAAATACAATAAGGAGACAAACTAAATCTGCAACACTGGAGTCAGCGTTAGCAGAAAGGTAAGAGTTCAAATTGTAGGTGAGTGACCCCACAAGTAGCACCACATTAAAGCCCACCACCCTGACAGGGACAGGTCAAATTTACTGGATATCAGTGGGCGGAGTCCAGTTTTTTAAGGTTAAAAAAACAAGTCCAGATTTAGTTTTGAAGCTGCCCTTGAGGTGTTTTTCCTCTTCATATGGCAAAATATGAGGAAAAATTGACTTAGAGAATTTAAAAACCTATTACATCATAAACATAGCTGTCTACTACCTATTGCCATCTGCAGTCTTCAGAGCAAAGATCATGTTCACCCACAAGGGGAATGAATAATATTGATGGAAGGGAGATATTACATTAAATTTCATTTAGCTGACACTTTTAACCAAAGCATTTCAACCATGAGGGTACAAAACCCAGAACAACAGGAATCAAGAAAATACAATTTCTTCAAGAAAGCAACCTACAAAGTGCCATCAGTAAGTGCCATTTTAAGTGCCACTAAAGTTCTACTATAGTAGATATGAATTTCATTTGTCTCTGCTGCGCTGCCCCCTGCCTGTGACTATACTACAAACAAGAAATGGTCTATACGTATAACAAACATTATGTACAAATAAAAGAATGGGTTTTAAAACTTCTTATAAAAACCATTTGGTACAAAATAAAGCCACAAAAATAGATCTTTGTACGAAATACATTTAAAAAAAAAAAAAAAAAAAAAAAGGGACAGTAGCTGTGCAGTTTGACTGAAAAGGATTAACATCTAAACCCTCTAACTGGCATAGACACAGACACAGATACACGAGTATGTTGTATGCTAATACGTTGCCCATTTCTGAGAACACGTAGATTAACAAATGCTTGCTCCTTTTTCCTTTTCAAGATTTCTGTGAGCGTATGCGCGGCTGCATGTCTGTGGGTTTGAATGGATAAATCCTGTTTGGATGTGAAGTTGTAATCGAGGGGAATGTGCGAGTGTGTGGCAGTAATTGGCGTGGGATGAAAAGTTGCGTTGCCCTTGCTGAGAAGTTTCAACACACGGAATGATCTGTGTGTGTGTGTGTGTGTGTGTGTGTGTATGTGTGTGTGTGTGTGTGTGTGTGTGTGTGTGTGCGTGCGTGCGTGCGTGCGTGCGTGCGTGTGTGTGTGTGTGTGCGCGTACATCCGAGTGTGCACATTTGCGTGGTCAATACTGGGGCTGGTACTTGGGGAAAAGGTAGAGGTCTTTGCACAACGAGCTGGTGAACTCCGACATCTCTTTGCAGCGATGGTGGGCGGTGCCCGGGGCGTAACCCTCCCTCTCCTTGATACGACTGTTCACCTGGTAACGGAGAAATAAAGATGAAAAGAGTACAGCCGCATAAAGAGGCACATTTCATACTGTGATTTCAGTCCATGAAGTGACAAATGTGGTCACCTGCACCAGGATGTCTGCCAGGTGTGTGTCTCTGGCATGCAGGCGGAGTGCTGTGTTGATCTCCTGGATGAACCAGGATCCTCTCTTGGTGTTTCGCATGGCTGCAGTGCCTTGAGGAGGAAGAGACCAAACAATAAAGGCTTAACACATGAAGATGACAAGGAAGCAGAGCTCAGGTGCTGTCTAGTAATACTGTGCGATATCAATATCAGTATCACAAGTATGAAGACAATGACTGGGTCTTTGTTGTGATCACATGCAGGTGCTCTTTCATTGAGACTCTTCGCAAGATGGAATGAGCACAATATCACAGATAATTGTCGTATTTACCTTTCTAACACTTAATAGAACAATTATTTTGTAAACACTCTTGAGCAAATATTTCTCCAGAGTAGACATTTCTATTTGCACAACAGAATAAACATAAAATCCAGGACTTGGACAGCAAGTAATATCTATTTAACATTCGATATTAAGAACATATCACAGCTTTTAGAGAATACAAAATTAAATTAAAGGTCCATTTTTGCCCACCACTAGAGCCTCATTAATTTCCCCTCAGATTACTGTTTTTTAAGAGCTTTTCAGTTAATGAATACAGTTGCACATTTCATGAATAAATCCACCCCAGAATAGCAAATTGGACAAACTTACAAATTCTCTGACCTTTGAGAGATGCAAAGCCGCATATCATGTCTGACCGCTGGGGCAGTTTAATCCTGGGTGTCCCCATGTCCCCCCTCTGTCTGGAGTCTGCATCCCCCTGCCCTTCCCTCCCAGCATCCCGCTGTTCACAGCTTGGTGAGCAGGTCCTCACGGGCCCGTCTATCTGCTCCACTCCACAGTCCATCTCATCTGGAGGACAAAATATTTCAATTTAATCCCCAATTTCTAACAGTTCTTTTTAATATTTAGTGCGATACAACAGCAGAAGTAGTTCAGCTCAGTCTTGGTCTTGACACAATTTTTCTATTGTCCCAGACTTGTCTTCGGTTTAAATGAGTCTGGCCTATTACGGCAAGTCTAAACAAAGTATTTCTGCAGTATTTTTCAGTTGTCTGTCTCAGTGTTTCCCATACAAAGGTTTTAATTGGTCAGCCCAACCAGGTAGATAAAATTACTCGGTTTCAACTTTCAGCTGAGGAAAATCTTACATTAAAATGCCTTATTTCTCTCTTTTCAAACTAATTTTTGTTTGAATAGTGTGCGCTATGCTGCATTTACTGGTGGCCAGAGACGTGTCTGTGCACGGCCAGATATGTAGTGTTCACTGCCCCGAAACAGCTGTGAGTTAAACATGTCTCGGATTCAACTTAAGTGCTCTTTATTTTCTGCAACTCTCTAATATACAAAAAACTAATTCTGTAACCATCATATAAGGACCATATTTATATACACTGATTTTATGTGTACAGGCAAACTTCCATAACATATATGTATCTTAGTTGAAAGAAAGTCCCCATCTTCTACATACCAAAACACCCAAAAAGTCTTGTTATTTCAGCCTGCCCATTTTTGTTATTATTTCTTATTATTACTTCCATAACACAAATTTTCAATTGAGACATTTTTACAGGATTTTCAAAACCGATGTAACCCTAAACACGGGAAATAAACAAACATTGGTTTTCACTGAAGCTGTTTGCAGAGGCAGTGGCTCTAAAAGCCTTTCAGCAGCAACCTTGCGGTGGGTCTGTGGTGGAGAGAGGGGTGTGTGAAGCAATTCGGTTTGCTCCTGAAGGCGCTGAGGATTTGTCATTATCAGATCTGTAGCCAGATTATAACTTCGATCACGGGGCCAGAATCATTTTTGGGAGTTCATTAAGTGACAGATTTATTTCAGGTTTATTGTACTGCATTTGTATTATATATTGTCCAAGTCTTGCGCAGAATATGGACACATGACAATATTTTTTGGCTCAATCCACAACATCTGGGACTGAGCAGCTTTGAAACTGCCACCCACAGTGACACTCCCAGTGGTCAGAGCAGTGACAGCAGACAACATCTGGCCACGTGGAAGGACAAGCTCGCGCCTGTTTCTCCTCTTGTGTTTCATAATGTAGCAGAATGTGTCAGAAACGTTTAACTCGGGTAAAACCTGCTTGTATCTATGTAGTCCCTAAACCATGTCTAGTGTGTCATTTTTCTGCCCAACAATCTCCCCTGATTACAAAGTCTTACCTCCTCTGCAGGCCTGGATGAAAAACATCTTTGGTTTGTTTTGTAGCAGCGGACAGTGTGCATTATCAAAGGCCTCGAACACCCATTCCAGCTGTAATCGACCAAGTGATAGGTGTTAAAAGTCTGAACAAAGTTGCCTCTTATAATATACATGAACTCCGTCAACTATCAGACAAACTCACCGGCAGGAGTTGTCCGTCCGTACCATATATGGCCCCCTCTACTCCATGGGAGAGTAGACACACCACACAGCTGTCCACTGTCCGGTGCTCTGTCCGATTGCAAAAAGTCTTAATGCATGCCCTCATGCTCTGCACAAAGAATAAAGAAGTGTGGTCAATACATATAAGAAAAGTCAAAGTCTTACCTCCAGCACGTGCCGTTTCAAAGACTAAACAAAAAAATCCAGTCTGATTTTCTCAGAAAGAGATAAAATAGTTAAAAGTGAACTGTGTTTGCTTTGTGAAAACATTGCCACCTTCCTCCGACAGCAGTAGAGCAGAGAAACTGGGCTAAACAAACTGTACCTTAAAGCACCTTTTCTACACCAGGTCTTAAATAGAAGTATTTAAATGAACAGTGACAACAAGTAACTTTCTCAAGACTGTTCGCTCAGGTTCATATTTAGCTGCTCTTTTATTATTTAAGTTTATCAACTAAATAACATCTTGTAACCACATATTCAGGTGTCTGTGTGTGTCTCACCTGAGCAGTAAGGTCTCTGTGGGTGGAAACTATGTAGTCCAGCTCTGTAAAAACCTTCCTGAGGACCTCATCATCCACCTCACCTCCCTTCCTGGGGTCAAGGTCAGGGGCAGCACAAGAGTCAAAGGTCACATTACTGATCACCAAAGCAAAGCCACGAGGGGATGAATTCATTCTGTAAGACTGAAGGGGTGGGTGGGAGGTGGGGATGAAGAAGGTGTATCAATGAGTCCAAAATATATCACACAGATCTTTAATTACTTTTAAAAATGTAAACTATATTACAACATTTTGTGCTCTGTACGTATTCATATCCAAATAGGTGGTGTGACACTGAGTTCTTAAGGGGGTAAAGTATAACAGAGTTAAAATGGTGAAGGGAGGTAATTTACCTGCTTGCAGTGAGAGACGTAAAAGTCAGGAATGCATGGGAGAACAGGAGTGTTGATGGGACTGTCTGCATCAAGACTGAACTCCATGGACTCTACAACAGACACAGACAAACACACAATGGTAATCTCTGCTAGATAAAAACAAAAACAAAAATTACATTGCTTATTGAAAGTTCTCACATCACTGAATGCTTCTGTGAACACTGGTATGGCAGCAAACTTTGTACTACAATTCTGTGAATGAGTCACTCTTGGGGCGTGGTGCTTGCAGGTACAGGCAGTAGCTTCATACTAGAGCAACAAACCTCCTACACTTCTCAGTGATAAGGTCATATAACAATTCAAATAATAAACAGACTAAACTCATAAAGTGGCTGTTGGCTTCAAAATGTATTTGTGTAAAAGTATATTCAGTTACCAATCTTGAAACTGGACAGTTTATAAACCCTTTTGTCTGGACACCGCCTCATGTCTCCAAGGCAACAAATACTGACGACAACATTGGACACAGAGACACCTATTTTAACCTGAATGTTCACAGGTCACACTGCAGCACCACTCACCATGTGTCCTCACTCTCTTTGTTGCAATTTCTTCCTGAGTTGGAAATGGTAGAGAAGAGTTCACAAACCTCTGAAAATAAAAAATTAATACACAAATCATTCGAGACAAAACATCCGTTGCTAAACAGAGACCACACTAGACAGATAAAGAAGGATGCTGTTCTTTACTGTAGCAGCAGCTGTTGTTGTTTGTTGTGGGAATATGACATCATAAGTCCTAAATTAACTTTAAGGGAATCTCCTGCCTGCTGTGTGACTACCTCTGCAGTTCACCTGGATGCATGATATGAGATGTATGAATTTTGTGATTCTCACAACTGTGTGCTCATCTCTTCCTCTTTTCTTTGTCCTCTGTCTCTGTTTGTTCCTGTCCTCCTCTCTGACTGATGACTCTGAAGCCCAGCATCTATCTGAGGCTTGGACTGGGAATGATGAGCTGCTGGTCCTCTCGCTCTTTTCCTCTCTGTCTACTGAAGATGTCTGCAAAGACCACATCACTGAAATTTACTATTATTAAAACATGTTTCTTTAAACTGTGAGCATGTGTAATTGAGCTACCAGTTATGAAAGCACCTTAAAAGACATTCAGTGATAAAAAGCTTTCCTGATATTGGCTTTTGTACAATCTTATGAAAACTGTAAACAGTGCCAATGCCTGCAGTTTTCATAGTTGAGGATTATATGCGTTCTTCTCACCTCTCTCTTCTTTTCTGTTCTCTCCATTGGCCGCCCTGCCTGTCCCTCTGCCTCTTCCTCTGCCTGAATAATATACGAGCAGAAAACAGTCTAAGAACTGCAAGTCTGAAAACAATCTGCTGTGCATATTGTAGCTTTGTGCTGTGCGTGTTGTGTTCTGATGCGCAACGAGGTGCACACTCACATCCACATGCGTCTCTCTGCCATCGTTCTCTGGTGATTGTGTGAGCAGGTCGCACAGGTGCTGCTGCTCAGTTACTTGGAGAGCTGAGCAGAAGCTGCGAAAGGCGTTGGGTCCTCGCTTTGGTAGGAGAAGTAGCAATTGCCAGCTGCGTGCACGAGATGTTTGTTGTGCCTAGAGTAGAGGAGATATGATCAGAACACTAAAGACCAATAAAAAGATTTCATATTATATTATATTAGGTTTACTATTTTCACATCCATTGTGGTCCAAGTGTGGACAAAGTCAAATGTCTTGATATTTCTGTCCAAAAACCTCGATCATGATGTTGAGATAATGTTGCAAGGATGACCACAAGTGCTTTAACAAAATATTTACACGATGAGATTTTTGATAAATAATCATCATTAATGCAGATATAATGAAGTGAGGAAAAGCAAATAATAGAACAGCAAGAATAATCTAGTGTGTTAAGAAAATTATATCACTTTACTGTAATGCAGTTTTTAAAAACAGGAAAATACAATACTAATTCCATACCATGATATTACATTATTCCAGATTGAAAAAAAACATCTAAATGACATATGTTTATATCTCTATATCTACTATCATGAAAGTTTTCTCTTCAGTCATTGCCCACTGCTGACTCTCTACAGTTGAGTGTTACAAAGATGGGTCTGAACAATTAAACAGCATTCATTCAACCAGACACTCTTAGTTTACAGGTACCAAATCAGGTGTCAATCATAAATGTTTGTCAAAACTAGGTTGGGAAACACAGGTGTAAACCATAGCCCAAAACAACTTGACCATACCCTTTACCAAAGTTGCTGACAAGCAAACCAACAGTTGCTGACAGCAATTTAAGCAGGTGTACCTGACAGTGAAGCTCTACATAGATAGATAGATAGTTACTTTATTAATCCCCAAGGGGAATTTTTTTTCGCTACAGCAGCATTTATAGATACAGGAAAGAAATAAAATAACAGTAAAAAATGTTAAATATAAAAATGCACAGTATATACAATAAAATAGAATAAAATAAAATAGAATAATTAAATTAAAACTAACTAAACAATAGTGCAAAGTTGTTTTTTTTTTAATATTTAAACAACCAAGAAAAACAGACAACGGTGTTATTGTTGTGTGATGGATTTGGCCAGAGGTGAGTTATTGTACAGTCTTATTGCAGTGGGCAGGAATGATCTCCTGTATCTGTCCTTGTGACAGCGGAGCTGGAGGAGTCTTTTGGAGAAAGTGCTCCGCTGTCCCTGCAGCAGGTGGTGGAGAGGCTGGTCAGGATTATCCAATGTGGATAATAGTTTCCTCAGCGTCCTCCTCTCCACCACCTTTTCCAGGCTGTCCAGATTGCAGCCAATGATGGAGCCGGCCTTCTTAACCAGTTTGTTAAAGTCTGTAACAGGTCAAAGCTACAAATCTGTGAAAAGTCAGCTGAAACCTTTGCTGACTGATCGTTGATAGGCTTGTTTATTAGGTTAAACATACCATGATCTTCTCTGCCATGTTCCCGGTGAGGATGGCTTCTGCCTGCAGTGACTGAATGAACAGCTCATCCACCACCAGGTCGTCGCACAGAACCGCTGAGTGTCTCCGAAGAGCCTCTCTATCCCGCTTCAGCATGCCGCACTCCAACATGTTGCTCCGACCAACTGCGGGCGGGACAGGTAACAACAACAACAACAACACGTGAAGTTCCACAACAATAAAAGTATAATGAGTGACATACTCGCTACAAGACTCTTACTACAAGACGGGATGGCTCCACTTAGTATCGCAGCACTCATTCTTTCGCTGGGATCTCTACATGTCGCTAAATAGTCACACTTTATACAAACATTTGCCTCACGTAGAAAAAAAAAAGTAAAACCGCGATAGATAAATGACGTCATGAATAAGTACCTTTTAGAGTCTTCAAATTAACACCGTAAACAACGCTAGCCGAACAATGCAGGTTTAAGTAACAGAGCAAAAATCACCGAATAACATTACGATGAAAATGAATGAATCGATGATATTAGGTAGACGTTATCGTGGCGAAAACGTTTTAGAAAGCAGGAGACTGTACGCTTTGTTGACAATTAACGCTAAACGTCGGTGGCTAATTATCGATGCTAGCCAGCTAGCTAGCTAACTTGGACTTTTTCTTTGCATTAAAGCGTGTGTCATGTAATTCCTTCCAAACCAAGAGCTTACCCGTCCTTCTGTTTCTGCAACGGGATGCCAAACGGTCTGGGAAAAAAAAAATACAGCAAAGTGGCTTCGTGCTTCACACTATTTGTTCATAAATTCATAACATCCCGTCAACACTCCACAAACCAACTTCCGCGCGGTTCTCTGCTGCAAAGGGAGGAGGCGGGGCTATCGGTGTTGGTTTTTGCATTGTGACCAATGAGAGCGTAATACAATTTGAGTGGCGTTTTTAGTAGCCACTCATCTGGCGTCTTACAGGCTGTTGTCCTGCCCACTAAAGTAGACTAACGTGAAGTAAAGGATAGAAAGGCATTTGAAATTTTTGAATTTGTTTTCTGTAAATAAGTAACCAATTGTAAAGAAGACAGACACAAACATCTCTTTATTAGAGACGTTCAGTAAGAAGATGGACTGTTATTGGCAGAAAAGTGACATTTCAAGCGAAATACATTTTCATTAGGCATGATCATAGTTTAAAATTATACAAAAGGATTTTGATTTAGACTATATTTAAGACTTTATTAATCCCACAGTGGGGACATTTAGTCGTCACAGCAGCATAGGAAAAAAAAAAAAAGGTGCACACAATAACAAAAAATTTACATTAATAAATTTCCCCACTGTGGGATTAATAAAGTCAAATCTAATCTAATCTAAAATATAATTCACTGTGGTGGAATGTAAACAAATTTCTAGACTACTTACATTTACACTCTTTGCCAAATAGATCAGTTATTGTTGTTTTTGTTTGTTGTTAAAATCAACATGATTTTAATCGGACAACATTATAATTTTGCATAACAAGATTAAACATTATAGCCTTGTGATAATTCAAGTTTGATCCGGCAATTCCACTGTTCACTCTTAAATATACTTACATTTCCTATGGTGTTGTTATGCAGAAACCAATACAATTTCAAATTAAAATGAAAATGGTAATTTTGTAAAAACCCTTTAATGTTTGCTGTTGAAATGACAGTGTGAAACTGGTAAAAACAAAAAGCTTCCAAGCCAATGAAGAGGGACAGGACTTAATGGAAACCAAACATGAGCATAATAGATAATAATAAGCAACATAACATGTGAAATGTCATCCAATAAATCTGCAAAAGGAAGAAAGAAAGAGATTGTGAAAAAAGTGGTGTGATATCTTATCAAAAACAACAACCTATTTCTAAATTATATAAATTACTTCCAATATATTATTCATTATGTTCAATAATATACTTCACAGTATTAAAGAATAAACCCAAAACATGTCTCAGAAGGTGTGCATCTCTGTCTCTGTACTGCAGACATTTAAGATCCAAGCAGTCTACTCTCAATCAACTTAACTTTACCTTGAAAATATTTTGAGAAAAGTGTTGATGCAAATTACATTTAGTTATAATTGCTGTGCTTAAATACAATTTTTAGGCACTTTTTTTTTTTTTATTCTTTTACTGCACTACATTTACCTTATGCTGTTCAGATAAAAAAAAATTGCATTACAAACTTTACAATGAAAAATATATCATGCATTGTTATGCAGTTGTTCTTCTTGTGAACTGTTGTTGACATGAGTTGCTACTAGTTCCACCAAACAGAAATTTCATTTAGGGGGGAAGCCACATTTCATCCGTCTATATTTAAACGCATCCACTGATAGCAGAGAGAGTGCAGGGGGCAGAGGGGTTGTTTATGTTGACTGTTACTCTTGTCTGTCTGACTCATTGATCCTTTATGTGACATCTATGGCACCAACTTCTGAAATATCAGCCAACTGGCCTGTGTATTGATAGATCGCATTGTATTGGTAAATGATAATATCGAGCCATCCCTCCAGTTAAAAAATAACAACTCACTTTTTGTATAAGGCCGTTTGCAAATGAAAAAGTTTCTTAAAAAAATGCAAAGATTTAAGAAATGCCCCAAAATTTGAATGCTTTTTTTCTTCTTTCCTATTTATCTGAGTTTCATCTTTCATCCAAAAAGCCTCTTCAATTCAAGCCTTTCAGATAAGAAGTGAAACGTCACTCAAGAAACTCAAGAGAATCCAGTTTCCTTTGTATAAAACTTAGATTGAACATGACCTTGATAACTGAGAATCTTCTCAACTTTCCTATCAAATTAATCATCTTGGTGGGTTGTAGGTTGGAAACTACAGGACTAAACTGTGTGTAAATATAAAGTTGATTTAAAAATACTAGTCCCACTTCAAGCAAGTACAGCAACATCCTGCTTACATATTATTGTATCGTAAAATATCATAAAACAAAATAGGTGGAGGACATTTTTCTGCACAACAAGTACTTTCACTTTTCTGGAAGTATTCCCACATACTTGTATTAGTACCGCTGCCACATACAGTATGATGAACACGTGTGTTTTTTTTTTTACTGTGTATTTTACTTTTAACCATAAGACCAAAATTGCACTTTCAGTGAATTGATAAACACATGGCCTGTATTCTTATTTCAGCAACTATACAAACATGATCTAATCAAGATAAACAAGTAATAGAAATCACGTCATTCGTATCATTTGAAGCCATTTAAATGTGCACACCTGCTTTCTGGGTCTGTCTCTTTCTCTTTGCTTAGTTTTCCCTTCCTCTCCACCTTACTTCCCTTTTTCCCTCTCTCTCTACTTCACCCTCTCCTGCTGTCTATCTCCTCACCCTCACTGTGTGCTGTCAATAATTGATGATTTTTACTGACTCAAAGGGTAACAGGTCCGGGAGAAAAATGTCTCACACATTTCTTTATTTATTTACAAGTCTATCTTTAAGCTCAGTCGGTCTGCGAAACCGCCACAAGTGTTTCAAGGATCGATGGGACGAAGCAGCATGAAGCAGCCTAACCGTGTCCATTTTACGGTTTGTGGCTGATGCTGCTGCACCTGTGACCATGAGAGGGTTAATGCTGCCTGTCTGGCTGACAGCAGGACAGAGGGAGGAAAGGGAAGCTTAAATGAGGGAGAGGCAGGGGGCAGAGAGGAGGAGGAGTGACAGAATGATAGAGTGAATTAATTCAACCTTAGCCAGCCCTGATTGACTCGCTACCAAACTGGCATGTACAAATATTCACAGTGACACCAAAGCCATGGAGAGAGAACAGAGGAATGACATGTCCTTCTCCAGAAAGAGAAGTTTCACTTTTGGCGCCTATGGCAGGTGAGTGACGACACTGTTAAGTCTCAAATCAGGACTGACAGTCTCCATAAAAAGTCAATTGAGTGGCTGCATATTCTGAATAAAGGACACCCTTGTTAGATTTAAGTAAACTTGTCTGTTTAAGAAGAGTGTTTTTCTTCTCTGAGTAGTTCTCACTTCCTTGTTTATAGTGTGGACAGACTCACATGTGGGGATGAGACGAGGTGAGACTTTAGTGTTTCTTTTTAATGCAGTGAATATTTCAGCTTAATTTTCAGGCATTTTAAGAGCAGTGACAGATTGTTGAGTGAATCTACCTGTTGTTACAGACCTGAATCTGCAGAGAACCACATACTTGACATCCTGGACTCTCCTGGCAGTGAGAGCAAGCATTTCATCTCCTCCAGCAGCAACCAGAGGGTGATATCATTATAATGCTCAGCGTGCACCGTCTCCCTTTAATTCTAAACAAATATATTTAATGAATGTTCGTCTCCTGCATTTCTGAGAAACGTTTGTCTTGTTCCTCTTCCGCCCTGTGTTTCTCCTTCCCTTTCTCTCTGATTGCGTTGCTGTCTGACCCTTGCTGCATGTTTTATTTTCTCTTTTATTTCAGGACACAGAGTTCTTTGAAATCATTGAGAAGCTGCAGGTGAGTTAAGATGTGATTGATCTTGTGCAGTGTGTGTATCCAGTGATGTCTAAGCAGCAGAGGTTTGTTACCATCAACACTCTTGTCCATCAGGGCAGCAGGATCGATGAGCAGCGGTGTGAATTTCCTCTGCCTCTGAAGGTTAGTCTTCAGCACAATAACAAAAAAAATCACAGCCCTGGCTCTATATGCAGGTCCCACATGTCTATTGACACTGACCTTTCCATGATTGCCATAAAATGTTTTCTCCCAAACAATCATTATCAGATGCTCCTTTGTGTCTATTTTAGTCGCAGCTTTTGACCATAGGTGGAGAACTTCCACTCATCCTTCCTTCAAAACTGGGAGGCTACTGGATAGACCCCCCTCTGGAGAGGCTCGTAGATGTGAGTCCCACCTCTTCCCACTATGGCCTTGATCCAGAGAGCTACGACATCATGGAGAGAGACAGTGAGGCCAAAATCTACCACGAGTTCTTTCGCTCAAAAGTAAGTGGGCTTCATTATAATTCTGAAGGAATATGTTATCCTTCCTGGACTGTTATTTATGTATTGTTTATGTTTTTCCTTCAGTACCACCACTCATTCACTGCAGTGGATCCATCTTTGGGCCCGCTGGTTCTCTCCGTGTGTTTGGAGGACGAGGAGAATAAACTACGGGTGATACTGAGGTTGGTATTTTGGCCTATTAGTAGACAGCTTTTGTATTTTATACGCTGCAATATAGCCAAAAGCCTTTGCAAGAGCAATGGGCTTACCCTTAAAGCCCTCCTCCATTCCCATATGAAAACCTTTCCACATGTGTTTAAACATGTGTCATCACATGTGGTCACATTTGTACCATGTTGAAAACATGGGAAACTCATGTCTTTCTGATACACTGTGTATGAAACTCATGCCTTTCTGTAGGAGAAGGGTGAGAAGATTGTGTTAATATTCATCTGCTGAAGGGGGAAATTTTCTCTGTACTCACATGAAAGCTAAGTTTTAGACGTACAGGTATACGAGCAGGATTTTTATCAAGAAGTACTATTTCAATATGCAACTTAAACAATGAGATAACTTGAAAATTTTAGTGCTCATACATTTAGAGACATTTTGTCAGTAGAGTAAGAGAAAATTGAAGTCAACTTAAATTTTAGAAATCTAAACCCTTTGCTCATTCGGGATTATTTAATAATGTTGAAATAGTGGAGTTAATTTTAAGAAATTTCAATAGGTAAAACATAACAGATTATTATTCAAAGCATGTTAAATGCAAAGTATATTTATATGCTTTAAAGCATGTCTGAAGGGGATCTTTACATCTTTTTTAATGCATCCGCGTGTAGTTAACTGTTATGGCATCCCAGAAAAGGATTATTGTGTTATTGTGTCTCACAGGATGAAGGAGTGCTCTCTGCATGGAGTTTTCTCTATGTCGCTCTTCCCCAGCATCCCAACTGCTGTAGAATTAGCAAAGGTATAAATACTCTGATACAACTAAATACAGAAGTATCATCAGCAAAGGTACTTTGGGTATCACAAGTAAAAATACTCATTGTGGTGATTGGTCAGAATGTCACATACCTTTTTATATTATTGTATCATTCTTGTTAATGCATTAACATGTATGAAGCATTTTTATGCTTGAAGCTGGTCAAAGTGGAGCTAAGATTTATTACTTTATATACTGTTGGTTTGCTTGATTTCTAGCAATGCATCAGATTTTTTAATCAGTCCTTCTGTCTGTTTTTATCCTGTTTATTTCTATTTCTATTTCTTAAATGTCGATTTGTAAAGCAATTAGTCACGATTCAGTATGTGTCTAAAATGCAGTGGGAAAAAATAACTTTATTTCCCCTTGAAAATCAGGGGAAGTTTAAAGTAGGATTAGAAAGAAATACTCAAGTACCTCAAATCTGTACACTGGCAAAGTAAGATGGGTTTATGAATTTCCTCATATTTTCTAGATGCTCTGTGACAGAGTGACTGTCTCAAAGTTTGATGTGGTCAGCTACCTCAAGGTAAGGCTCTGAAATAACAAAAAAACATTCAGCACATAATTTTGAAATACCACAGCAGGAATATCACAGGTGTTATTGTGGCTCAGTGGTCTCCCACCATGTAGCATGATGATGACTCAGCATGTTCAATACCAGGACTCTTTTGTTTTATTTTTACACCTTTGAATGTCCTTCTGTGACATGTCAAAATGTTGTTGTTTTTTTGGGAAGGGGGCGGGGGGGCGTCTATCCACTTCAACCCTCTATTTTTCATCCATCAGGCTCCAGAACTCATCACCACATTTGATGAACACAGAGTGTCTCCCAATTTCAAGTTTGGTGTATTGTACCAAAAGGACGGGCAGGTAAGAACTGATGGTTTACTCAACAGTGCATTTTCATAAAAAAAGCTAAAATATCATAGCTATACTGCTTCTCAGACACCATCCATCTCTCTGTAGTTCACTGAGGAGGACATACTGACCAACAACGAGGAGAGCCAGGAGTTTAAAGAGTTCCTTTCTATTCTGGGAGAGACGATTGGGCTGCAAGGATTCACAGGGTAAAGCACACGGATGTCGTTCAGCCGGAGAAATGACACAAGAAATATGAAAAAGACACGTGATTTTTTTTCTCCTCGCTACCTATTTCTCAGCTTCAGAGGAGGACTGGATGTGCGTCATGGCCAGACAGGAAATGAGGCAGTCTTCACTTCCTTTCATGGGAGACAAATCATGTTCCATGTTGCAACCAAATTGCCGTACACAGAGGGCGATCCACAGCAGGTCAGATAACTGCATCACCCCACCGGTGATTCTGCAAGTTCATTTCTCTTGATAGCAAAAGTTTCTCGAACAGGCATTGACTATCATTTCTGTTTCTCCTCATCACCAGTTACAAAGAAAAAGACACATTGGTAACGACATTGTAGCATTGGTCTACCAGGAGGGCCAAACCCCTTTTCTGTCTGATGTCATCAAGTCTCACTTCTTGCACTGTTTTCTGGTGGTCCGGAGGATTCAGAAGGAGGAGGAGCAGACAGATGGAGCTGTGTACCAGGTGACTGAAAAACAGCTTCAGTTGACTGAAAGTGGAGTGACTGACATATCTTACTGATTTAAACACATAGTACACTAAAATGCATGTATTTTTTTTCTGGGTCCCAATGAGTGGATTTTTGAGGTTGATACTGATATTGATTGTTCCAACCACATAAACATACAGTGATGTTCTTGCTTCTCGGGGCAATGAGACAAAAGTAGAGACTGGCTTTAGCTTTAATTTCATATGCAATATAGGCTACATATTTTCATACATAAACTGAAATGTTCAAACATCAATTTCATTTGACTGTTAATGTATTTTTGTAGGGTACTCTATAAAACAATCATGTATTTTGATCAATATATGCATTCTGTAGGACATTTTCAGTTGAAGTATGAACATGTCCATGTGCTTAGTTGAAAAAACTACACAATGGCGAGTGGTTCTTAATGACCCCAAACATTTTGGAGCATTTGTGTACTGCAATTTCTTTTGGATTTATCTGCAGACATATGGACGGATACAGATATATCTGTTATATCTAGCTCTAATATTCTTTTTTCCTATTTACAGGTGTCTGTCACAGCCAGAGAGGATGTTCCTCCCTTTGGCCCAGTCCACCCAGATCCTCCTGTCTTCACAGACGTAAGAAACAATATGTTTGTAACAGCAGCAGCTGTTCATATTTTCTATTTAGCTTCTTGTTTTGTTGTCTTTCAGTCATTAATACTCATCCCCCCCTCCCACACACACACACATACACACCCGCGCACGCACACACACACACACACACACACACACACACACACACACACACACACACACACACACACACACACACACACACACACACACATTACGGTAAAATCAAGGCAAGGCGAGTTTATTTGTACAGCACATTTCAACAACAAAGTGCTTCACATAAAACCATTAAAAGCATCAAAACATAAGGCAAAAGAGAAGGACATTTAAAACAATTAAGAACAGTGATTAAAACATTAAGCAAGCTAAAAAAAAAATAGGCTAAAAGTTACAGTGCCGTGGCATAAATCCTCTAATCCTTGATATATTCTTCAGGTGATAGTAGGCTGATTTTGTAATTGTCTTAATAAAGCTGTTCAGATTGAGGTCTGAATCCATGACTATACCTATATTTCTGGCTTGGTTTGCAGTTTTTAACATCAATAATTGAAGATGAGCACTGACTTTCAATCATTCTTCCTTTGGCATCAAAAACAATTACTTCTGTTGTATCTTTGTTTAACTGAAGAAAATACTGGCACATCCAGTTGTTGATTTGTTCAATGTATTTATCCAGCCCTTGTATGGGATTATAGTCCCCTGGCCATATAGTTATGTAAATGTGTGTCGTCTGCATAATTATGAAAACACACTTTGTTGTTTTCCATAATCTGAGCCATTGGAAGCATGAAGATGTTGAAAAGAAGAGGCCCCAGATTTGAACCTTGAAAGAAGAAGAGGCCCCAGGTTCAAATCTGGGGCCTCTTCTTTTCAACATCTTTTTTTTTTGATTTTTTTTTTTTTGATTTTTCTTTTTTAAATAATAAAAAAAAGATGTTGAAAAGAAGAGGCCCCAGATTTGAACCTTGGGGAACACCACATGTCATTTTAGTCCCCTCTAATATGTAATTAGCTATAGACACGCATAAATAATGAGTACAGCTAATGACACCTGAATTCCACTTAGCTGTCCTAGTTTTAGAGTCCTGATATTTTTCTGGTTCACTTTCACACTGTCATGACTTACTCGGACCTGTAAACAGAACTCATGTTACCAGTATCACCTTTGTTTTTCCTACAAAAGTCGAAACGTCTGTTGCAAAAGCCTGTTGACTAATGAGCCTTTCAGTCTATGTCTGGTGTTACGTCTGCCTTGCTCTATTCAACGTCTTTGCCTGTTCTCATATGCCTTCCTTTAATCAGCTCAGTTAACTTTGCTTTCATTCCACCAGTTCTGCATGTAAACCCTCTCTGCAAGTCCCCACAATGCAAACCTGAAGTCTTACAATGAATTAGTGAGATTCTAATATTGGTGTCTTGTCTTGTAGCGCTCCCAGCTGAGAGAATTCCTTTTGTCCAAACTCATCAATGCAGAGATTTCGTGTTACAAGGCCGAGCAGTTCAGCAGACTGCAGGTACAGGGAGAAACACTATTTATTAATGCTCTTCATTAGTAAATATCTAAGCTTGTTCTCTAATTTTGCTCTCTCCTCTGTTCATTTTCTCCCTCTCTTATGAAGCTCCGTACTCGTTCATCGCTCCTGGAGAGCTTGCATGCTGAACTCTCCACCCGCTCCCAGTGTATGATGGGGGATCCGTCACTGGCTGCTCTCCCTACCTCTGAAGGTGCGCGGGGAGCAACTGAAGGCAGCGGGGGGTTTATTGAAAACTTCAAGGTGAGTGTTGGGATCCTTCAGAGACTGTCTGATGTTTGAGTTTAATATTTTCATTTTTTTTTTTTTTTTTGGTCCTGCATTTGTGCCATTAGAGAGCCATCAGAGTGCGGAGCCATTCTTTTGAGACTCTCGGGGTACCCAGAAAAGTTGTTGGCAACACATCAACGAAGTTGAAGGTAAAAACTCGCAGTTCGGTGGAAGTTGCTTGACTGAATCAATGCTCATTCAAAAGATTCAAGCTAATGTTCTTCTCTGACTTTACAGGCAGAGAAAGATGGAGAGAGGTGAGACTTATAAAGCATATGAAAAATTTGTTTTTTTGTATGAGCCGAGGATGCAACACAGATAATTGTTTCTTTACTTTTCAGTGACAAATCTCCGGGACTTCTGCCTGCTCTCACTGACAGTTTGGGGACAGCTGAACTCAGAGATCAAGCAAGTCCTCAAGAGGAGACATAAAAGGAGAAGTTAACTTGTAGACTTTAGACACCAATATAAATATAGACATTGCTAGCCTATATGGTTGCATCTTTATGATCCTGTTTGATGAATTATATGTAAATAGAGTGTAAAAGTAAATCGTTTTTCTGAAAATATTATTATTTTAATGTCATAGCAATGATATTCCAGATTAATAGGAATATTTAAATTGTATTTGAGTAAAATGTTTGACATAAAAACAGTTTACGCTCAGTTTCACTTCAGTGACGGATTCAGATTGAGCCAAAAGGAACTATTGAAGGAAATTAGAATTAACACAATATGCTGAAAATGGTGAATGACAAATGTTTTGAATATGAATTTAATTATAACAATAAAACATGATAAGTAATTTGGAAACCAGTTGTTATACTGGGTGCAAAAGCAGAAGTCCTGTTTGATTTACAGTACAGCACTACATTTCCTTATCAGTAAACTCTACCTGCTTATTTGTGATGTCCTCAACAGATAGATCTGCTGCATGTCCATGAGGACAGGAACACAATATGGGTGTGAATATACTGACCAAACAGTCAATTAAATCACTGACAACATACAAGTTCAAGGTCAAAAGAAAGACAAAAGAAATGTATCCTTCCTGGTTCTCTTCTTTGTCCTATTGAGGTAAATATCTTTAAATTGTTTTAAATAAAATGTGATGAAAAGCAGTTTTATAACTGATTCACAAAGTATGGCAAGAACACTCGCATTGAAGCTTGCAATGCACATCAGTTTGATTGGCAAATGAGAGGGGGAGCAAATTAAACTAGAGAACCAAACAAAAATCAAGAGATTTGAGCGCAAACTGCCCAATGAATAAAGTCTGTCTAAACGTCAACAGAGGGCAAAAAGATGCAAAGCAACAAAAATAATTTTATAATCTGCATAGGGCTTTTTACTGAAAATAATATATTTATAATTTATGTAGCCTTGCCAGTTGCTGCTAGTTTTTTTTTCATATTAAGATATTAAACCACAAAGACAACAAGTAATCGTAGCTGTAAAATATATGTTGTAAAATGATAATAATTAAAGAATAATAATCGTGCAGTAGCATTAGTATGAGATACAATTATTGCAGAAAATCTGCTCCTGCACACTCCAATCCACGAGGTGGCAGTAATGCGCCGATGCGGTTTCTTAGAAGCCAACAATGAATGAAGTAGACGAGGAAGAAGATGGTAGCGTAGAAGAAGAAATATAACTAAGCTCTATTTTGCATTTCTCCTGTAGAGGGCGATGATGTCATTGTGTATTTGGTCTTTTAAACATTACCCCCGGTTATGGCTGCAGCTACAACTTAAAGCTGTTTCTCAGGTCGAATTCAACAAATGGTTAGACAGGTGTAAGGTAAGTGCACACCTCGCGTCTGTTGAAACCAACGAGTGACTTCTGTCGACACACGTCTGTGCCATTTCGTTGTTCCTAAACGGGTTTGCCTGCAAACATCCCACCGTGCAGCTTATGCGTCAGGTCAGTTGAACTTTGACTCACTGAGGCTGCACGAAGGCAAAGCGGATGTAGAACTTTACTCTTGCTTTAAACGAACGCGAGCAAGTAAGAGCTGGTGACTCTGCAGCACCCAACATGACCTCCAAGAAAGTGATCGAGTTGTTCTACGATGTGGTTTCCCCTTACTCTTGGCTCGGGTTTGAGGTTTGTGGCTTTTTAAAAGCTTTGCACAAATTATTTGACATGTTATTTACAAACATAAACACAATGATGACAATAACAATCCTAATTGTATTAATGTATTTGTAGCAGTTGTAGTAGAAATGAATAAACAAAATATTGTGTTCAGGTCATGTGCCGATACAGAAACGTGTGGAACATCGAGCTCCAACTGCGCCCTGCATTTCTCGGTGGCATCATGCAAGGATCAGGTCAGGACATATCAGACACCTGTAAACACCTGCTCATATCCATGTGAACAATTGACTGTGTTTACTGATAAATTTCAATTTGTAAATCACTTTGAATTGCCATGTTGTTGAATTTGCTGCACACATAAAACAAATATATGTATCTTTCATGACAGGCAACAAGCCCCCTGGTGTGGTTCCTAACAAATTCATGTACATGACCAATGACCTCCACCGCTTAGCAGAGTACTTTGACGTCCCCTTGCAGCTACCGTCTGACCCCTTTGAGGCCATGTTCAAAAAAGGTACATAAACGTAAGGTTGTTCCACTTACGTCACCCGAACTCTCAATCACTTAAAAGTGAGTGTAAATGTCCTTTTTCCCAGTGTGTGCAGAATATTCTGCAGCTCCTGGAAATACTAAACAGGATGAGGAAATGGATCATGCATTGTTAAGTTTTCAATCTCACAACATTAGATGGAATGTTTTTCACAAACATGTTTATGCAAATTCCCAATTCTTCAAACAAATATACGTTCAGCCCAAGTTAGTGAACCTGGGGTGTTTGCATGTCCTTTAGGCTTCTGCTTTTTGTTGGCCACGTTTGCACGAGACAGTACTGGTACTGTTTTTTTCTTGAGCAAAGCTAATAAGAGTTTCAGGTCTTCTTCTGTTTTCTTCTTCTAGGCTCCTTGTCTGCAATGCGATTTGTGGCAGCAGTGCAAGAGAGGGAGAAGGGTGGAGACAAGCAGGTGGAGCAGGTATCCCGCGAGCTGTGGAGAAGGATCTGGAGTGAGGACAAAGACATCACTGAACCGGCATCACTGTCCGAGGTACCGACTTCTTTCACAGCCAGGACACATTTAAAATATTAAGCACTGTTTATTTTTCTCACATTGTCTTTGTGTTTGTTTTTTTGCAGGCAGCAATAAAAGCAGGATTGTCAGAGAGTGAGATTAAAGAAGCGCTGCAACTGTCCACTTCAAAGGCAATCAAAGACAAGCTTAAACTCGGCACACAGGATGCACTGAATTATGGGGTCAGTTGTCCTTCAGCTCTCCTTGTAGATTCAAAAACTAGTGAAAAGACAACGTTACAATGTGATGAACAAAATCTCTCCTCCTAACTCTCTCCTAGGCATTTGGTTTCCCAATGGTGGTGTGTCACATAAATGGAAAGCCAGAGATGTTTTTTGGATCTGACAGATTTGAGCTCATCGCCCACTGCATGGGTGAGAATACAGTTCTACAATTTCATAAGCAAATTTTCAGACAAACTGACTGAAATATATGAAACGTTTCACAGTCATTTCTCTCTGTTGGTCTGAATTGTAATTGTTTTTATTTCTTTTCTTTCAACAAATGTTTACTAGATACCTTTGCACTTCTTATTTGTTCTTCTCTGTGACATGCAGTAGGAATTAAAGCTAATTCTACTGTAAGCCCCCCTTGATAAAAAGATTAGATAGAATAAAGTTGAAAATGTAAACATTTGACAGCATTACAAACGGTGTCATGGCTTTTCTCTTCCGTTTCTGTGGTTGAAGTTAAAATATCATCAGCAGAGATTCTTACCCTGCGTCATTGTGTTCTCCGTTTCAGGAGAGAAGTGGCTGGGACCTCAACCTGACAAATCAGCTGCCAAGCTGTGAAATGAAAACTGCCTTCACACACTCACTTGCTCACAAACGGTTCAATGTTATCTTTGATTATCTGTATCTTGTCAAATCTGTGCCTTCTGAAACCCAAGTAGTACCTTTTTAATAAACCTTAATCATAAATAAATGGTCAATAATGTAACATTCAACTGAACTCGACATAATGTCCCAATTAAAAAGAACATCTTGTATTAAATCAAGCCGGTACCTCTTTTCTTTAAAAACACAAAGATATGGAAGAATATTATTGTTTTGTGATGTTGTCACAGGTTAGTCCCCCCTGACAAATACAAACGCTTAACTTGAAATGCCTCTTTCAGATTATAAATCAACAAGTTGTTCCTTTAAAAACGGTGACATTGGTCTTCATGCGTTGACAGACATTACACTCTATCGCTCCCGGACTTGATGGTTTTACCCACAGCGCTTCCAACCCATCACTGCGTCACCATTTAATGTGAATAATATAGCCTCACACCGCAAGTCAGTCGGCATCCAGCCTGCATGCTCAGCACGTCCTTATAGCATCAATTGGAGTGTCCCTGTGATTCCTCCATCAATCATATTTGCAGCCCTTGACATTGAAGTGTCGTTGTGTAAGGCTGTGTGTTAGAAGCTTAAACTTGACATCAATATACAAACGTCATATTTTAAGTCCTGCTATGGGCGTGGCTCTGTAAATGTTTGGACCAACAGTCCACCACTTTCCTACAGACTGAACACATTCATGGTCCCAACACAATAAATTCACAACTTTTCCTCAGGGGTCAGAACCAGATTGACACTTGTGATTTTAAGTAAGATATCTCCACAAATACATGTTGGACATTGAGTGTGGATTTTTATGTTCCCCTCAGGATGTGCTGTTTGATCATCCTTTAGCAAACTCGTAAAACTGGACACACATCGTAATCATTTACGTAGTTAGATGTGAAAACTACAATACTGTGATGTTTCACTGCTTTTTCCACACAATAATTATTCAGTTAAAATGTTTTTTGAGGGAATATTTATCAAATTCAAAGTCTTGGACACAACTTTGTATTATCTATTTTTCAGGTTGTGGGATATTATTTCCTGCACCTGGAAAGTGAAAGTGCAGTTTGTTACTGCTGACTAAATACTCCAGAGACAGCAAAGCTTGTCATACGAGTTCCTGGGCAAAAAGGGACAAACAGGCTAAACAAAGGGCTTGAGACAGAAAAATGAAAAGGAGCAGCAGGACCAGTTTCCCTCAACAAAGAGGAGAAAGGCAGGGTTATAAGTAGCAAACATACATTAGCTTAAAGGGAAAGACAAATTACAGAATATGGTAGCAAAGTCTTCAAAGAGAGATCAAGGCTGTGGATTATGCTAAGAAGGAGGCAGGCAAGAAGGAGGAAGGAAAAAGTAAATAAGAGAGGTGAATGATATGGAACAGGTGAGGAGGGGGGTGGAGTTAAAAAAAAATATAGAAGGTGGAAGGTAGACAAACAGAGCAGCGCATTGATCCCCTGAGCCTGACAAATCACCTGAGAGACACAACAATGAAGATCTGAACAACACAGCTGAGCGCGTCTCCACATTCAGCTGGGAAGATGTTTGAAAAGTGCCCAACTGTTTGAAGGAGGGAAACATGAGCCAGCAATAACAGGAAGAACTTCAACTTTATTCTCTTTTGGTTGTAAGAATCAATTAAAGACGGTGAGGTAAGTGTTTGTACACCACATCTCTGCTATTATTACACTATCACTGCATCTGTTGTTAAGACGTGATGTATCCTTAAGACACCTGGGAGGTAGAGTGAGCAGATGTGTTTGCAATATGTTCATTTCATAAAAGCTTTAAGAGTGTATCTTACTCTAATTGCAGCCTTTTAGTGGATTTTATAACATTTTAATTTCCGTCTGGGCGTGCTGTTTTGCCATTCATGTTTGCCCTTTGGGTGTGTAATGCAGCAGTAGCATTAATGTGTCAAAAAAATGTAGATGAACCGGTTCAGAGATCTTGGATCTGACGTAAAAGGATTTGTGTCTGTGTACATGTTGATTAAACCAGCTAATAATTTATCTACAGATTAACAAATACTACAATTTTGTGCGGAGATAAAAAAAAAAATGTCAGTGTTTTGTATCACAAAAAAAGTATGAAATAAGCATAAATCAATATATTTAAGTGTCCAGAGTTTGTATTGTGATTGTCTTTAGCAGGAATAAAACAGTCTGCCTCTCAGACAGTGAAATAACATCTAAAGTTCCTGGTCTCAGTTACACAATTGCACAGACACCTTCTCATACTGGTTATCGGGAAGAGTCATGTTACTATTAACAGAGTCTGCTCAGGAGACCAAAAGGATTTCAGGACAAACGCTGTCACTTTATCTGTTGTTTTTAATCATCTATTTATTTATTGGCTTTAATGATTTAAACTACCCCTTAAGCTATTAAAACAACAACTGTAAGTATATGAAAGCACTGGAGACCTACGGAATGTTTTAAGCTGTCTGTGTGAGCTCTGCATGAGGAACATTTCTTTGCATCTCTTCAACTGTTTTTCACGTTCAACAGGATGTCTTCATTATCAGAGGCCGACTTCCGCTGCAAACATGGAGACACTATTTGTGGTGAGTTTTATCAGCGGGTCACTGAACAGGTCCGGCCGACCTCTCCATATGATATGCAGAATTTGCAATAATAACCCTGGTTAGGGAGCAGTCTCTTGTCATTGTCTGAAAATAGAAGATGGTTAACTTGTCAGTTGAACAAACATACTAGCACATACTGTATAAACAGGTCTGCCATATTGAGATCACTATCTGAGACTTGCTCAGTGTTTATGAAGTGTTTTGTTTTCTTGTACGTGCTCCTGTTCGCAGAGATCCGTGTGTATGAGCAGGAGGTGATCGTCGTGCCCATCTTCCTGCTGGCCAGCTTCCTGGTCACTCTGGTTTTCATTTTACTGCTGCGCTTTTGTCCAGAGAAGGTCGATCGTATCCGCCCAGCTGCCTCAAAGTCAAATTCCAGGAGGATGCTGCATGGCATTGATGGTAAGAGCCCTGAAAAGACATGGCAGATTAAAATATTGGCAGATTAAAATATTCATTTCCAAAAGTATATTTCTTATAATGAGCAATAAATTGATGTGATGTGACTGATGTCTTTTTTTTTTTTTTTTAAAGGAATAGTGTGTAGGATTTAGTGGCATCTAATGGTGAGGTTGCAGATTGCAGCCAATTGAATACCCTTCGCCTCATCCTCCCCTAACAATAGAATCCACAGTGGCCGCAAAACTAGTAAAAAAATAGTAAAAGGACCTCTGTAGAGCCATTGTTCGGTTTGGCCCTTTTGGCCCTCTTTATACGATTCTTAGTTTCAGGTGATTATACACAAATTAAAACACAATTATGCCCCTAAATTCTACTTACTGATCCTTTAAATTATATATTTGTTAAATGTCTGCCCTGTGCTTAGAGAGTGTTTGTTATTTTGAAATGATTTTCCATAATATTTAATCGAAATACTTTTAACAAAAACGGCAAAAGCAACCACCTCCCATTTACTTTCAGGTTGCTGCTGTGAGGTATGCAAATTTTGATTGTGAAACCCTCAATTCCCCTTATATAACTTTTATAAGCACTATGGAAACATTCAATAAATGGTTTATAAGACATTATAATGTTGTGCTGAGCAGATTTAATTACTCTGTGAGCGTCCACAGAATAATGAATGCAATACAGTTGTAATAACATAAAGTATGCCTTCATAAGGGGACTTGAAAAAAAGTTTAAAATTTTTTTACCATCAAACATATGGTGGTCTTGAAATATTTTACTTAGTATTTGTATAAATCAATAAATTATAGTTTCAGGGAGAGAAATAGATAGTCTCATCTTCTGTTTTATACTTTAAAAAGCCACATTCAAGGTTTTTCATAAAGCAAGGAGAGCCTCCGCTGTCCCCCCCCCTAGAATCATTATAAGGGGCTTCCCTTGGGCTTTTTCCAGCACGTCTATTTACACACTTTCATGTTAATTCTTGCAGCTGTGCCTCCTAATAATTGTTCTCATCTCTCTGCCTGTAGCTCCACCAGGTATCAATGTTCTGGAGCATGAAAGTATCGCTTTGGACGTGCCCAGTTCCTACTCCACCTTCCACCCCCCGGACAGCTACCCCTCCAAGGACCTCTCCGTATCTGCGAGCACACCGGCTCTCCCTCCAAGCCCTCCGCCGCAGCCCTTCACGCCCAGCTTCATCCCCATCGTCCAGCCCAGAGAGCTGCCCCGCAAGAGGCTGCCCGAGTCCTTCAACCTGGTCACCCCTCTGCCCACTGCCTTCTCCCTGCACTCCGACTCCTCCGTGTCCCTCTACAGGGCCCGTATGGAAAACAGGAATGTGGTGCTGCGGGTGCTAAATGGTGAGAATCTAAAAGGAAGTTTGTTTGCAGGATTAACTATGATTCATTTTCACTCATCTCTGTGTCCTTCTCACCCTCCACAGACTCAGCCGATGCCACAGAAAGACACAGCTTCCTGGGCTTCGCATCCTTCCTGGCGCAGCTTGGACCGCATCCGTTCCTGCCAGAGCTTCTCGGTGTGGTCTCACTTCGGGCTCCTCTGGTTACAGTCGTGGAAGAGCTGGAAAACAGAGACCTGCTCAGTTTCTTGTGGCGATGCAGACAGGTAGGAAGTGCGAGGTATATTTGTATGGAGCTTTAGTGCTGCAGTATGTGTGAAATGACTCTCTGTTGAACATCAAACCAAAGAACTAAAGAAAAATAGCATTCAAACAAAAAGAAAATGTATCTGTATCCAGATCTGTAGAAGGATTTCTATTTGTTCTACAGGAACATGTGGATCTTCCATGTGAAATGACTGAGAGAAGAATATTCACCATGGCCCAACAGGTGGCCTCTGCACTGGTTAGTAAGCTAATAACTACAGCGTGTCTTAAGCTTGTTTGACTTTCAAATCGACATACGTCAGTCAACACTAACATTTCCCTTCTCAGCTTTCATTGAACTCTGGACATACTGAACCTGATAATCCCAATTAGACAAAAACATTGCATTTTTGGGGGTTTTTATGTCACAGTTTCATTTTTGTTTTGTTTTTCAAAAACAGAAAAACTTAACTTTGCAAAAACAAATGTTTTAATCTCCAAATACTCAAAAAAGTATATTTTTAACTACTTTTCATTTTCCTGATCCATCACCATCAAATAAGCTGCCTTTTCTGGTTGTCACATTTTCATGCTATAGAAAGATCTTTACATATTTACATAACTGCACAGGCTCGTCTCTTTTATCCTGAAATCCTTGTATTGTCTCCCGATCAGGAGTTCCTTCACAGCAAAGATCTCCTCCACGGGAACATCCGTGCTCGCAACGTGCTGGTCAGCAAGGAGTTCACGACCAAGCTTTGGGGCCTGCATGGAGTGTATACGCGGAAGAACCAAGGACCTACTCGGAAAGATGATACCAGCATGAAGAAGTGGCAGGCGCCAGAGCTGTTAGCCAAGAGGCCTGCCAGTCAGAGCAGCGACATGTGAGCTCATTTCATAACCTCTATTTGTGCTGAAACGTCATGCGTCAGCTGTGCCACAGATGAGCTGGTGTTCTTTGTTGTTTATAGCCTCTGAAACAGGAGCTGCTGCAGAATGAATTCCTGAAATCATTTAATAAATGTAGTTGCTAGGATTTTTGGCTACTCTTATACTGTATTCAGTATTAAGAGCATCAACTGAATGGAAGACTGTAACAGTATTTGCCTCTGTGTCCCTTTCTAGCTGGTCATTTGGCATCCTACTGTATGAAATGGCAACTCTGGGTAAGTACCTTTGGCTCATAGAGCCTTAAAAAGCACCTATGATGAGAAGTGAAGTTTCTCCTCAGTCCGAATTGTTCCCAAACCTTTTATACAGTATTACTGGTTGCAATAGGCAATTTCAGACAGTGTTGAAAATCAATTAACGAGACTATTGAAATTTTTGATTTTAAAATGATTTTTTTTTTTGCAGCACTGTGGTACCTTAACCTGTAAACGATTTAATTTGTTGCAGTAACCAAAAACAAGAAATGCCCATCTGGCAGTTTTTGGTTGCTTTTCTAAAAAACAAATAAAACAAATATAATTATCACATACTCCTACAGGGTCACCACTTTTAGTCAAGTGTCAAATTCCCTAGCTTTCACTGACTAAAAATGCTTTATACTGTTAGTGTGGCTGCAGAGGGCTCCCTCTTCCAGATTTGAATAGATTAATAGTAGTTTTATAACTACTTAAAATTTACATTTTCCTGGCATGCTTGCAGCTACAGGTAAAATCTTGACTGAAGTGATTGTTGATGAGCAGGAAGGGGAGAAAACCAGTCATTAAACAAGTTAAATAACACTATATAGAAAAATCTTTCATTAAGAAATGGCCCAAAATACAAGTAAATCCCTTGATCCCCCCCCTTTTTTTTTTATAATTCCCTGATAGTCCAGAAATTCTATGACCAGTGGGAACCCTGCTCCTACCCGTTTATAATACGTACGTCTTTCCATATGCTACAGTATATATATATATATATATATATTCTCTCCTTTTCTCTCCAGGTGAGGCTCCGTTTGCAGAGATCTCAGTGAATGAGCTTCTACAGTTTCATCAACGAGGAAAAAGTCTGAAAAAACCCTCCAACTGCTCCGCCACACTGTAAGCATCCACTGCATTCTCCAGATGATAAAACACCGAACCTGAAGCCATCCATTGATCAGAGTTTCACTCTTTAGTAAATGTACTTTAGAGTTCAGACTGTTTTCTTTCTTCTCTCAGATACACGGTCATTAAAGGTTGCTGCCAGTGGAAGGATCAAGATCGACCGTCTCTGGCTGAAGTGAGCCGGAAGCTCGTCTCAGGGGAGAAGAGCGCCTCTGACAAGGTCTTCAAGACGTCCGGGACAGTTAACATTGAAAAGTACCTACAGGAAGCAGGATACGGGGAAACCAACAGCTACACAGTTTTCTGATCACTGCCAGTGGCAGAAAAAAATTGCACCTTTTGTTTAACAATGACTTTCAGATGCAATTTTGGCATTGAAATTTAAAGAATTCTCCTTTTTCTTCTATAGATTGATACAACAAAAGAAAAACTGCTTTCTAACTGAGTTTTGGGAGCCATTCATTTTCATCTCAGTAAAACATTAGTTGTGTTTCTTTAATTTAATCTCTAATCTCTTCAGGGGAAATGGAACTGGTGATTTGTAGTCATGGACTTGGAAGATGTGTAAACCTGACAAATGTATAGTTGCTGTATCCTGAACTTGTGGGTGACACTGTCGAGATATGATGGTTTACAAGTCATGTTTGAACACGCCAATGTATGTTAACAGATGTATTATATGTTATTAATATATTTTTGTATGATTTCATCTCAGGCAGAGTTATGGAAATGAAGGACATGTCAGTGTGATTAATACTATTATCGGTTTACTGTGTAAATTCAGCTTATGTGGACATCTATTACTAACAAATTAACTCAAACTGTCTACATCAACTCAAATGTAAATAAAAAATATCGCCACAATGCCGAGAAGGACCTTTTTTTTTTCACCCTTTTTCAAATGGGTGACACTGGGAGGAAGAAAAGCACACAGCCAGCTCCAGTAACAGGTACTGTTTATTGGTAGTACTGCATACATGTACAGAGAGCACTTCCACTCAGCCCTTGAGAGCAAACCGTGAGGAATACCTATTTTCAGGTAGTTAAGTTGATTAAAGCTACTAAAACTAGATTGTAATCCATGAAAAAATAATTCTGATTGTAGTATAAAATGGAAAAGATACAAAACTAAACTTTTAATAACTGGTAAAATGAACTAATTAAAATACCAGGTGTTTTGAGTGTCCTGGGTTGAACATCTATGGCAAAACAAGTACACGACTAAAAGACTGAAAATATACACATAATGGACCATTGTTGTCATTCAAAATCATGTCATTAAAGTTAAAGCACCGTGTGAAAGACAACAACAAGGCAAGGTACCTTTTTTTTTTTTTTTTTTTTTTAATTTTTTTATACCCAACACTGTCCAAGTCAGAAGCATGAATAACTCCAGGTTGGTAGATACGAACAAAACGTCTCTATTCACAGTGACAGAAATATAAATGATAAACACTACCAACATGGATACTTCAGTTCAATCTGTGGCATCAACTGCTCACAACTCACACATGACCGTGATACGTGTTATTTTCACATTCAATGTCCTAAAAACCTCCTCACTGTCCCAAGGATCTCAGTCTTATCTTTAAAGAGTCCAAGTGTTGATTCCAGTAAGACGTTAGTGATGAGAAAACGATCCTGGTGTCCTTCTAAAGCACTGACGGCATTACTCACGCAGGCTGTTGATGGAGGCACAGATTTTGAGAGCAGGGCCCAACTTGATGTTCATGGTGGAGATTAGATGGTCTTCTCGCAAAAGCAGCAGAGCCTGCCCGTCTATTTCCTGCGACAGAAACTGGGCAGCCAACTCCTCACAGCCTGAACGCAACGAAGAAGCAAGGAGATCCGATTAGAGCACACGACAATGAGATACTTATATCGACAAATCTGAAATTAACTGCAACCTGAGCGATGACCACCAACCTTGAAGTGAGGAGATAAACCTGCAGACTTCCTCCACATTCCACTGAGCCGGGGTCGCGGAGAGAAAGTTAGCCCCCTCTAGTGGCAGGCTTCCAGGTGCTGAGCTGTCGGACTGAGGAGCGCTGTGGTCGGCTCTCGAGCAGGAGTGTGATGAGCTTGGAGACAACGAGGGTGAGTCGTCCTCCTCCTCTTCCCCATCGCTGGACACATCCTCTGAGCGGCTGGACTCCGAGTGACACTACACCCAACACAGTAGAGATTAAAATACAAAGTCCAACAGTAAAAGATGACGTTTATCAGGTACTATTTTTTAGCAGTGAAACAACACACATTTGGTGCTCTGTGAGTGTTTCCAGCGGAACAACACAAGAAGAATACAAGAGGAAAAATACAGAAGGTGTGGTAAACCCCACGTCTTAAAAACTACAGGTCTCACCTTGACAGGAAGACGCTTGCTGGATATTTTATTACAGGTGATATTAGAGCTGCCCATGCGAGAGGGACCCCTCCGCCTGGCAGCGCTCTCTGTGGGCGGAGGTGCCAGCCCTGCACCACTCCTCCCTCTGCTGGTCTTGAAGTGATGGCTGCAGCTTACATTGTACCTGTAAATCAAAACAAACAAAATAACTCTATCATTACTAAGGAACACATTACAGGGCTTCTTTCACATTAAAGATTCTCCCACCCTTTTCTCACCTTTTAGCCTCCTCTGTATGAATACAAATAAATTAAAATAAAGTAGTAAAGTAAATTAGACACATTTGATTTCTTATATTCCTTTTTTTTGTTTGTTCTCTTTTTACTTTATATGTGTCGTTGGGTACACAAAGAGAGACATTTGGAAAGCAATGTTACTTGTTACTGTAATAGCTTAAGCCTGCTCCATGCACATGACAGTGCTGCGCTCCATTTATGCACAACAGGAGCAGTCAAAACTTTTTGATCGCACCTCGTACATACGAATGCCTTTTCTTTGTATAAAGGACAGATCTTTTAGGGGTAATTAAGATTGAACAAACAATCATACAATGTTCAAAAATAATGCTGACGTGGGAAACTTGATGATGAAGGAAACTGTACCTCTTAGCACAAGTTTTTGAACAGAATCTCTTCGATCCTCTGAACTGGCTGGCTGGAGCGAGGCTTCCACAGTACTCGCACTTCAACACTGGGGATAAAATGAAAAACTACATGTTGACACCATAAACAGAGTTTTGGGGACATCACAAGAATTAATAAAACAACACTTACACGGGGGTCCGTTCTCTGTGCGGCCGACCAGAGCAAAATCTCTGTCTTTGAGGAGTCCAGCAACCTGTCACATCCAACACAAGCCTGACAGTAAGAAATCCTTCACATGGAAAAGTGTATAGCCAAGCGCCATTCCGATGCAAGATTAGATTCAATGTGCATCATCGTGGTAGGGTGCACTTACAGGGAAGGGCTCAGCTCCCTCCTGAATCACAAAGCCCTCGATGAGGTGAGTGAGTACTTGAGGTTTGACCACTGCCTGAGGAACAGGCGCTCTGTCTTTGTCCCCGTGCCCGACTCTTGATAAGGGCAGATGCAACGAAAGGGTGGGGGGAGATGAAAATGCAGCTTCTACAGGAGGAGCTGATGAGGAATGAAAGAAACAGGCAAAATTAGGACCAATTTTCTAGACCTGCAGTATAATTGGTACTTCATTTGGAGATGACACACTGACATACCTTTAGTAGGGACCAGGGATAAAGGAGGAGCAGAATCTTTTGTGGGTGCAGAGTCTGAAGAGTCTGCCATCTCACTTGGTGCATCACAGTCAGATTTTCTCTTCAGAGAACCAATGACAGGCTTGGTCTAATTGTATGTGGAAAACAAAACAGATTAAAATATTTCAAAGCCTTGTACAAAGATAGTTACGCTTACACCTGACCAAAGCACTACATCCTTTCAGTGGGTGATCTTACCATGGCAGTGTTGTTGGAAACTGCGCAAATATTCCCCCCAGTCGGATTTTCCTGGGCTGTGCTGCTTCGTACCTGCGCAAGGGCCACAGTTTGTACGTTTACTGCTAAACCCTGCCTGGCCCCCACAAGCTGGACCGGGATGTGGGGAGGGTTGTGACCCCCCGTAATGGCCTGGCTGTTACTAGGCGGAGCTGGGAGAATGGGAGGTGGGTGTCGAGGGGGCAGCTGCACAGGTAAGCGGTGTCCATGAGCCATCTTTGGCTGAATTGGAACAGGACCTTTGTCTAAATTACTGCTGGCCTGTTGCAGCGGCTGCACCACCAGAGTCTGCGTGTTAACGTTGGCTTTTGGCGCCACCGTGCTGATGGTGTAGCCCTGAGAGGAGGTAGGAACATTTGAGGTGGGCACCAGGATCATAGGGGCAGCAGAGGAGGAGAGGAGGAGTTGGGAGAGAGGGAGTGCTGTAGAGGAGGTGGATGAAGGAGCTATGGAAGCAGCAGGAGTTACAGTCATGGCAGCCTGGTTTCCAGTCTTTACAGTCATTTGGTTGGCGGCAGAGTGCTGAGTAAAGGTGGCTTTGGCCATTTGTTGTTGCTGTTGTGGCTGCACGTGTTGCTGCTGAGCCGTATGGGGGAAGGTCTGTTGCTGCTGCTGACTCAGCGTAAAACTGGCAGCATCTTTTCTCTCCAGAAGCTCAGACTTGATAGCAACTACTTTGGGAGTTGTGGTACAGTGTAGGGCCAGGTTCTGTACCTGGGAGATAAAGAAAGAAGCAGGTTGAGGTGAAACACATTAGAATTGATATAGAGTGATATAGTTTTTGCTTGGCAGCCATGTCTCTGAGACTGTGTGACTTTAAATAGCTAAGACTTCTCATTACTAGTAAGTAATAGTACTCAAACCTGATCATTGTCCACCTGGGCACTCGCAGTGGTAGAAGCAATTTCATGCGGCAGCTGCTGCGGCTGTGGCTGAGTCTGGGTAACTGTTGCTACAGTAGCTGTTGCTGTACCACCAGGCATGAAGATGAGCTGAGAGGCAAGAGGAGCCCTAAGGGAGCGGTTGACCTATGTAAGAAGCATTAGAGATGGTCAACCTTGTAATGGCAAATATTTTTCTGATTGACCAAAAGGAAGACTTCATGAATTGCCAAACCTTTCTGCTGATGGAGTTTACTTTATGTTGGTTTTGTCTTCTGAACACTTATAGCAGCTATAATTGCTTGAGTTAACAAGAGGTTTTACTTTTGACCCACAAAAAACTGCTGTACCTGCCCTTAGATCTGTAGAATTCATAAGCCTAGTTATGAAGATACCAACGAAATTATTCCATTATAAAAAAACAACAACTGGGAGACAGACAAGGGCAATATGCATGCATTTAACTGATTATTACTTAAAAATGGACATGGTGCCTAAGCAACACATCCGGTTGACCTAGAAGGAAAAAAAAGCCATGTACATTCTTAAATCAAACCTATCTACTATTTTTTTTTTTTTTTAAACTAGCTGTCTAATCAATCATTTTAACATAATTAACATTAAAACTTACAGTGGTAGGCACTTGGGACATGCTATTACTTGAAGTATTGGACTGGCGACTAGCTGCAAGCGTGGCCTGGTTTGAAGAGAGAAACGAGACGGATGGGGCGTGATGCTTCTGCTGACCCTATTTTTGTACCGACTAAATGTTCTGGTTACCTGTTGCACGGCAGCCAAGTTGTGAAGTTGGGCACTATTGATCTGCTGCTGCAGCATGAGCTGCTGGAAGTACTGAGCTGCATTCGGCTGTCTTTGCAGTGCTTGAAGAGCCTATACAAACACAGACACATATTTAAGAGGCCAGTTTAAGATACCAAGCATTCTTCTTCTCTGCACATCAATGTGTTAGTTTGTGTACACAAAACCTCACCTGGACAGCTTGTCTCTCATATAGAGACATGTGAGCTATCTGGGGTGCACGGGAGTTCCCACTCGTCTGAGGATTCCCATTGGTGGTGCCTGTGTTTTGGTCTTCACTGGCATCCATGATTGCTGCACAAAACCAAAAACTTTGAACATTTAACTGTAAATATCTCCGTATGAAGGCTTGTTGAACATTTGTTAACCCTCACTGAAGCTTTACACTAAAAGCAATATTGAAAACAACAAACTCTAACAGACAATCTGCACCAGGTCTAATGTGGTTTAGGTAGGGAAGAAAAAAAATCTCCAGCCTCTCTGGGATCATTTAATCCAGGTTTGACCTGTCTGAGTGTAGCGGTTGTCGAGCTGGACCAGGTCTAACGTGGTCTAGATGTGAAAAGCAGTGATTTGTCCCTTTGCTTCATTTTCAAAAAATACAATAAAAGGTTTAAAAGAAAAAAAGTTTTTAAGTGCATTGAGGATAAAGTTAAGGCTTTATCTAAAATGTCTGTCATGATTTTACAGCAATAGGAGGTGCAAAAAACGGAGAATCGGCAATTCAGAGCTGGAAGTCAAGTTTCCCTCAACTTTCCCCTTAAAACAGCGAATCAGAAGCCAACTTCAGCGACGTCTCGGACGAACACGAAAAAACAAACAATCAGTTATTATGCCTTATGCACAGAACAAAAGGGCTGGTTATCAGTAAAAGTGCAAGAATGCACCTCAAAGATTATGCATTATTTTGTATAAACCAAGTTGCAGCGGGGTTATTCTTTATTATATGTAGTTTGCGACACCCTGCACAAAAGGTGCAACTACTTTTGGCCACACCAGAAGTTTTCACTGGCTCCGGTTGACCACTACCGTGGCAGGCAGGAGCATTGTGGTGTTTTCTTTAGCAGACCAGCTGTCAGCATGACAGATGAGTAGAGGAGAAAGAACAACATGGAGGAAAAGTTCAAAACACTAAAAAGAAGCTCGCCGTCCACCATCCATTGCACCACAATGGATTTTGCAATCCCCAAACAACCGCCCGGCACGCCACAATTAGTGCATTAAATGGGTTAGAAATGCTATAAAAACATTAGATTAAAGTTAGTTAGTTTAATCAATGTTTTCTAAGTGCAAGAAAAAAAAAAAAAAAAAAAAAAACCCGCAGCGTTAACTGTTAAGTTTAACGTAGGCTAACTAATTAGCAGTGCTAGCTGCGTTCTGCAAAGGGAAAGCGAAGCAACCAGCAAACTATTACTCCTGCGGCACGTCGGCGTAAAATGCTTTTCGGTGAACTTACCTCTTCTTGGTTTTTCTGCCCTTTACAGAGTTAAATGCAATCAAGTTCTTATTCCGGTCTTGGTTGCGGCTGCCAACAATAACAGACGCTTTCAGGCGTTTTGCCTCCACAGAAACCCCGCCCCCCTCCATTACGCTTCCAGTTCTTCTTTCTTCTTCGTCTTCTTCTTTGAGTGCGCTGGCGGGCGGAAAATGACCGGCAACCACCTGTCGGCCTGGAGAGGCCTCTTCCGCAAACAACCGGGTTGGATTTGTTTTTTGAAACGTAATAGATGACTACCCTGTTAAAATGTAATTAGTAATGTAACTATTTTTTAATTCACTCAATCAGAGTAATGTAACTTAATGCATTTGATTTACTTTTCAAACAAATGTTTATGACTGGGAAATAAAGCTGAAATGTCCCCCCCCCCCCCCCCCCCCCAAAAAAAAGAAATGTAAACATTGCAAAGGCATTGCAAATTCAAACAAAATAAGCAATCAAAAAAAAAAAGACGTGCATTCTGCCAAATGAACACAACCTGTCTAAATGTAGACAGAAGATATTTCTCCACGGCTACAATATGCAAAGTGATAGATATATAATTCATATTCTATAAGTAGGCTTATTTATGGGATGAAAAATCACCAGTAGAGGAGTTGAAGTTCTTTAAATCATAAAATAATTTCTGCACATCTCCATGATCTGTATTGACCACTAAACCCTTACAATCATGAAAGTTATAGATATATTTACTGTCATCTATTTGCCCACAAGACTGCAAGTTTGCTGTTCACTTCATAAGTTTTTGTTTAATTTATATCTACCTCGACATTTTACTTTAAAAATGAAGACTCCATACTCTTATGACTGGTACAAGTGCAGTTCAGTTTAGTTTTGTATTGTTAAAGTGTCAATTATGATCAATATTTGTCTTATCCACATTCCAATTTTGTTCATGAGGCGTGTTTTTTCCTGAATAAGGTTTTGTGTCAAATTTGTACTTTTAGCCTTTAGGTCTGGTTTGAGAAGCTCTGCTTAAGAAACCTCACAAACCAAATTCTGTTCCCTTAAACATCTACCAAGACGAGTTGCAAGATCAATTAAAGTGTTCCACATTGTCAAAGATCTTAATCCTAAAGTTCAGTTAAATACAAATTACTAATAAAAAAATGTGTTATACACATAATGTTTTTATTAAAACATTCTTAGTTCCATTAAATCTTTAAAGCAGAGTGCACTTGTGTGTGTGTAGTGAATTCACCACTGCAGTGGGAATACATAAACCAGTCATTTATTTGTTTATGGAATTAGAAAACAAACAGAGGTCTGTGACTTTAAATCAATTTTAAGCCAAACATATTTGCAGTCTCTTAACCGAGACGCTTTCCAATTCCCTACAACCACAGGTGTAACCATTTCCACCCGATCATAAACAAAGATGTAATTGACTAAACCAAGCAAAGAAAAGTCAGCATTAATCAACACAAAAGTGATAGAAAAAAAAGATTCGACAAAAAAAAAATATATATATAGGTGTTCACACTGACTGCTAAAACTAAACCTCAAACAGTGAAACTGAACACATAGCTTTTCAATCAAATTCAAAAAGCCTGGTTTAGTCCTTAGCAGCATTAATGTTTAGATTTGTGTAAAAATATTACAAATCTCATCAATAATATCCTCAAAAACTGTAACATGTTTACACCCATTGCTTTCATTGACAGTCTACGTATTGTACTTTAGAAGCAATGAAGCAGTCTGAATATTTGGTTAAACATCAATGTACTAACAATAAAGTCACATTATGTAGACCTGTATCTGGTGTTTGGATCAATTTTACCAAGTGGGGAGGCAGGTCACGGTTTACACATAACGTAATGTCCATTATCAAATTGTTTAGAGATGGCTAACATTGGTGTTTTACAGTGAATGCGAAATTATAAATTATAAATAGCAGAATTTATATATAAATGTCTTCTACTTGCTCATAACTGTATGGCAGTATTTCTATGAAAAAAATATTGTTATTCAAATCAATGTTGTAATCCTGAATTTTAGTTGGGTGTTTTGTTTCTGCCACCAAATTTGTAGGTTTAGTAAGTGAATTTAATCAAATGTTTTACCTTTCAGATAGAAATGTAATGGATAGTTACTGTTGAGCTGAAATTTCATTCAGGAAGCTGACAGGACCTTTTCAGGGGCATATTCACATTAATGTGGAAAGTTTTCCCTCCAACTAATACTCAAGTTAAGCTTTGGTTTTTGCAGTGATTTCTACTCGTGTGGCGAGGCTGTAAATACAGTCACTCTACCTAAAATTAAACATTTACATTCACATATCACTAATCGAACTTTCAAAACATAGTTTGATTGAAGCCAAATTACACAAGCAAAAGCATTTGTATGTTGCGGAACTTGCAGGGAAGAACGCGGGAAATACGAGCTTGAACCAGCTGATACAATGTTCAAACAACAATTAATCATGAGCTAAGGGGAAAAAATATGAACAATATGCTGCTGAGTTCATGTCAAGTAGAAAACTAACTCAATTTCTCCCTTTTCTGCCAAATTTCTATGGAAGAGTCTTTACTTTGTAATCTTGGCTGAATCACCCATTTGTTTGTCATCAAACAGCTGAATGAAATGTATGGAGTAGGAAGAGGGGGCAGGTCTGTCAGCCCTATGAGGAACATGCCCTCCTATGTGACAAGCAGATCAGACAGTAGTTGCCCTGGGTGCAAGTCTGGAATACACGCAAAGAGTAAACTGTGTCACACAGTGAAGATTTCTGTCCCATGTCTGACATACTGAGGTCACATAGGTAGTAGGTGGTCATCTCTCTCCTCTGGCTCTTCCGCTAAAGCTTCTGCAGTCACTCCTCGGTAAGCAGGGGCTGCCTCTCGATTTCGTGACCGGCACACAAAGTCGCACCCATCCTATAACGGGGAATTCAAGTTTGTAATGAATGTAAAAGAAAAGAGTCACTTTAGCCTGATGTTTTACTGACATTTCTTATCAACTAAAACAGGCTTACCGCTGTCAGGTTGCCGAAATCCGCCCAAAAAGCATAATTGGGGAATTGCTCCATCCCTTTGGCTCCAACGATAAGCCGCTGGTAGAGGAAACCTCCAACGAGGTAAACAGCCAGAAGACAGAAAGCACTGAGAGAGGAGAAATTATGATCACTGATAATGTTGTATGTACTAACAGTGAGGGCTGCCATTACAGACTGTCTTTACATACATTATGAGTATTATGGAGCCAGTGCTAAAATGGGACTGAACAGGTGGACACACTGCACTGGAGTCCAGCTCAAAGAGGTAAAAACATTCACGGTTCCTCTTCCTTTCTTCCTCGACCACTTTCAGCTGACCCTGGGAGAGAGACAAAAGAGAAACAAAGGTAAGTACAAGGTAGCACACCCACTGAAAAAAGGAGAGAAAGCCCCATTCACACCTCGCGTTAACACGAGTATTGAGTGATCTGACCACAAGCAGATAGCTCACACAGAGCATCAGTGCATCTCTACCCCCCCCCCCCCCTTCCTCCCTATATTCAAATAAACTCATCCACCATGTAAATACACTTGTAAACATGCCGGAGAAATGAGTCGAATTATTACGGTCAATCATTTGACCAAATTATGTTTTCATACAAAATTTTAAGTGCTCTTAAAAAAATACAATTTATACTATATCCCAATTGCACTTCTTTTATCTCCATACAAGCCAGTTTCTAAAAACTGCTGTGTAAAAAAAAAAAGTAGATCTACCTGAAAACTTCAAGACCTTTGACCTTTTACATGTAATTTAAGAAATAGTCTAATTTGAGTGAATAGGTTCACATTATTACATGACAAATAATCTGATGAAGAAAATTAACTGTGAATTTGGAGCATCAGGCTCAAATTATTATATTTATTCCGGTAGGTTTGAGAGTGTCGAGCTCGTGCATTACTGTTTGTCAGCGAGTTCGTGAGGGATCGAAGTTACACATTTGGTCGGCCGACGCCGTGACTTCAGTTTCAAATAAAAAAACCCTCATTTCATTATTTTTTTTTTAATACTAGATCCTATACTAGAATTTGGGGAAACATTTGATTTGTACGAATAGGTAGCATGTGAGGCATTTACTGAACATGGTATTTTGTAGCATCTACCAATAGCCTGCATGCGAGGCATTTCAGGGACATCTATAAATAACTTGGGTTCTGCTCTCCCCCCCACTCTAAAGTGCACAAGTCTCTGCATGCAGATTGGTCACAGGGCGTGCCACCACAAGTAAATTGTCAACCTGCAGAAAACACTGCATCTGCATTTAATGTACCATGTCTGTCGTCCTGCTGCAAGAGATCATGATGATGGCATTTCTCCTCTCCTTGGAGCAGCGGCTAACATACGCGTCACCATTTCCATAAATCAACATCACCCAGCCACCTGGAAGGGCGAGAATATGTCAAAACCGGCAGCACTGATCTGAGGCACCACATAGAAGGATTAGTTCTCTGTTGAGTTAATTAAAAATGAATAAACGTTCTTAAGCTTCAAAATTAATCATTTTGTTTCATGCACCCCAAATTCATGATCAGCAGAAAGTCTGGGCAAATAATTAAAGGAGAAATTCTTATATTTTGCAGAATCTTACTTCCTCCAAGGACCTTTGTTTCATTATACATCCCAATCACTACATGCTTCTTTGGCGTTTTCTTGTCCACTTGAATAACGCCAGCTCCTGGAACACCACCTGCATCCCCACACAACTGGAACACATATGTGTAACTCTCCGAATCTTCTTTGGTCTCAACTGTAAAGCTGACAACACAAGAGCAAATTCCAGTAAGCAATCACCAATATGTAAGACAGAAGCTGTAAGAAAAAAAGAACAACAACACAGAACGGAAAAGGACAATCAAGCAATAATCCTCTGTAAAGGATTATATATTCAATAAATCCTGATTATATGATAACGGGCCACGATGTCATAATGGTGGTGCACAAACGAGTCATTTCTTACTTCTTACGGGTGAGCGGCTCTAGTCGCTTGAGGACTTTCTGTTCTGTGTCAGACTCAGATAACAGTTTACAGTCCTTTGTGTTGTCAGTAGCATACACCCCATTCCAACACAGGACTAGCTGAACTGCCAGGGTCCACACCAGGATGGACCCCCCACTGGGACTACTGATCACCTGGAACAGATGTTACACAAAAGTGATGATTAAGACTACCTTTAGAATAAAAAAAAACCACATTTTGAATATAATTACTTACTATTCATTTTAAATTAATTGGACAATATGACAAAATGTAAAGTGAGTGTTTTTATCATGGTAATATAAACATGGCAGTAACTATCCCTTTTAAAGCTTAAATGATCGAGTACTCCATTTACGAGCTGATAAAAAAATCAGTGTGAATTTATTTTTAATTTGCGCAATTCAACATTTGTTGATCCCTGCATCTGAAATTAGATGATTTGCCAGCAATATTTGTCATATATGATATTAGCTGCATAATCTGGGGTTTTCGACTGCTGGTTAAACAAAACAAGCAATTTGAACATCACCTTAGACTCTGGTACGTTATAGTGACTCTTCCCTCACTATTTTGTGACATTTTTCAGTGAAATTGATAGATGGAGAAGTCAAGAGAATAACTGGTAAGCTAGTCTGTAATATTAATCATTATTTGTGGTTGTAATCTTTCCGATATCTCCATTGTAGGCCGATTTTTGCATTAATGTGTTAACATACCTGAATTTGTAAGGTATTTAATTCAGTGTATTAACCAAACAGACATCTAGTTGATATTCATAAACTGTTTCTCGACTTATATAATAATATTTCGAAAACCATGAGAAGATTTTATCCACATGGCCTACTAATGCTATATTTAAAAAAAAAAAAAAAAAGGTGGTTAAGCTTTACATCGCATATCTCTTGATTTGCATTTTGAATAACAAAAAAAAACCAGTTTTGGTATAATATTCTATAATATAAAATCAAAACACAAAGCATTCAACGCTGGTTGTGTGATTGGAAATCAAGTTAATAAACCAGATGTTCGTAAGCCTTAACTTCATGTAAAGCATGCGCGTGCAAAATGTCCGTTTCTCTCCGCATGAGGCATGAAGTTTTCTTGAGGAAACGGTTAAAATAGCACTGAAAAAAAATCAACTTTTGCCCATGCTGCGCACCTACCTTCATTGCTTCTTGCACTGTAAATTACTGGGAAAAGCTTCTTTGAGAGTAACAGTTTGACGCACAAGCTGACAGTTCAAAACGTCGCCAGTTCAAGTTGCCGAGAGCTTCCTCGCCCTTACGTCGCTTCCTGGTTGACTTAATTAGCAACAAAGCCGCTGTTTTGTTACGCAGATAAATGTACTTATCAAACTTGGGAGCCAGGCGTTTTAAATGAACATTTTTGTTTCTGTCCGAGGTAATTAACGCGCTTTCCCTCAAAATATGTGAAGTGCCAAGAGGGCTAACAGGCTACAAGGCAGCAGCGGAGTGCGGAAGTGAAACCAAACACAGACACTCACGCGCATGTGAGCGTACTAATGCCGCGCGACCAATGAGCGGCAGCTGAGTGCCGTCACTCCCGCATCAGCTGACCAGAGACAGCTCCAGTCGAATATGCTGGAGCCGATTGTGAAAGAGAGGGCGGTTGGACACAGAGGTCTAAACCTCCCGCAGAGGACCAAGAAAGCCGACTTTGACTGAAAGCCCCGTACATGTTATTTGTGGTCGTTTTGTGTTTACAACTGTGCATCTTACACATGTTTTGTATCATATTGCGTCCCTTTGTTGTCGTTTAGCAATTCCATATGTTCATTTAAAAATATATATATATAATTTAGTCTCTATTTGTGTTATTTTTTTGTTCAATTTTTTTTCATTTTCTCTATTATTTTGATCTTCTTTGATCGTTTCTTTAGAGCCATTCTGTATCTCTTTATGGTTGTTTTGTGTCTCTGTTCATTTTTGTATCTCTGTCTGTGATCATTTGTCTCATTTGAGTGATTTTGCATATCTTTATGGTCATTTTGCATCTTGTCATTGTGGTTTTATGTCTCTTTGCAGTCATTTTTGCATCTCTTTGGGGTTGTTTGCACTTAATTTTGGTCATTTTGTGTCACACTTTAGTCCTTTTGCTTCTCTTTGTTGCCATTCTGATATCGTTTCCTGTCCCTTTTCTTATGTTTTGCATTTAAAGTAGATGTTGAGGTATTTCTCAACATCTGCGGGGAAAATCAGAGGATCACCTATGTCATTAGCATTCATCCTCTGGTGACAATAAATGTCATATTTTGGGGAAGTTTATTAAATGTTGGGATGTGGCAATCTGGAGCACTAGTGGACCAACCAGATAGATGTTGAAGCTTAACATTCTATTTGTACTTTTTACAAATAGAATGTTATAACCAAAGTGGACAAGATATCATAATCATCACTGAGTATTATGAAATAGATTTTTACAGTGTTTAACCTTACCTTTTAAAAAAAAAAAATGTTTTTTTTTTAAGTTGTTTTTTTTTTTATCTCGCATCAGAATGTTTTGAGTGTTTCAGCAAGGATCTATACAAAGCTAGTGTTCAATAGAGTAGTAGGCCTATGTCTGTATCTCCTCTGCATGAATATATTATAATATATAATATTCCCCTCTGTTTCCTCAATGTTTTGAGGAATGTGACCCCAACTACACACTGCTTTTTGTAGGATGTCAGCGATTAAAAATGTTGGAAACCAGCAAAAGCTTGTTGTATTATCCATTGTGTCAAATCTCCATATTAAAAGCTGTCAAATAAATGCAATGGTGTAAAAAGTAGAATATTTTTCTCTGACTCGAAGTTGAAGTTCTTGCATTAAAAGGAAATAAGTAAGGTACAAGTACCAAAATAGCAGTACTTAAGCACAATGCTTGAGTAACTTACTTTCCACCACTGCACATTTACTGTATGCAAATATGAAAGTGGTATCAGTCTTCTCATGTAACAGGAGGGTGAATTTAAAGCATGTATTACAAAATGTTGAGCTAATCCTTTAAACAAGAAGTAGCTATATGAACCTAAATTTCCAAAATATTAGATAGACGAAGCTCAAACTAATCCCCTCACTAATATCAACGGAGTGGACAAAGTTTAATAACCACCTCTCAGTTAGGCTACATAAAATACAACTCAACAGCGTCATAAATTTCAGTCTTTAACAAGTTGAATCAACAACTGAACACCAACAACCTTCATGATGGTTGGATTTATTGCAGAGAAGTTAAAAAGCTGTACTTACACAGGGCAGCTGAGAAATAAAATGAATTATAAAAGCACTTTTCGAGATGATGACCAAATTTGTATTATGTAAAAGGACGTAAAAACTGAGATGTGTTAGTGGAGTAAATGCAGACACATGTACATATGGTCAAAGAGGTGTTATTGTTTTTATTCCATAATACCAATGAGACTGAGTCATAGTTCTTCTAATCTGTAATGTGAGGTCTCCTCCGTACTTAACATAGTAAAAAATGTTCAACAAATAATTCACAGAACACTCTTGTAATGCCCTCCCCGTTGTTTCCTCTTGTTATTGTTTCATCTGCTTTTCTTTTTGAAATCATCAGAAACATTGTGTGTTTCGCTTTCTCTTCCCTCTGAACTACATGTGTAGTTTTCATAGGCCCGTCTGTGAGCTTTCCTGCAGTGTGATCCCATCCCCCCCGCTCTCCTTGTACTATCTCAGCCCTTACCTGGCTCCGTGTTGAGCAGACACACCCAGCCACTTCGTATCAACCAATCACTGTTCCAACAGAGACGCACCAAGGAGGTGTATTTCCTGTGTTTCGAAAGAATGGAGCAGGAGAGAAGACAAGAGTTGTGTACTTAGTCTTTTTTTAGAGAGGGGGGGGGGGTCCACACAGGCGATCGTATCGGCTGCATAGGGAAGAAAAAGACTGAAGTGGTCGGTACACTCGACAGACTCCCTTGTTTGATTTATGAGAGATCTCCCTATTCAGCAGCAGCGATCGAGAGCAGAAGACTGAGAGAAAGAGGACGGGAAAGATCAGTGTCAATCTGTTCAGACTTGTTTGGGAATGTGAGGAAGGAGGGCAGAGACGGAGAGAGGCAGTAAAAGGGAAACGCCAAGGAGAGCTCAGGCGTAAACAATAACTTTTCACAAGAGAAAAAGAAAAAGGCAGTTTAGATTTATTTGGAAAGAAAAGAAAGTATGTGAAAGCAAGAAATGGACTTTTATGTGTTGTGCAATCCCATGCTTTTGAGCTGAGCTGGACCGGGAGGGAGACCAGATCTCCCTACACTCAGGTGAGTGGCCATATTATTGGTTCATGGATTTACGATGACCACTTCTGTGCTTCTGGTTTGAACTCGTATTTGGATCTGGTTCAGTTGTGGTGTACATGCGACATGCCGTGCCTGTGTGTCACATGGCCTCCCTTTCTGAAAGACTTATTTTGATATGCTGTGCTGCATTCTTAGAGAAATGTAAGCGGGTGTCACCTTTTTTCTGCCTGTTTCTCCTCGTTTCTACTGTGTCAGTCTGCTTCAGAAGTAAAAGGTAGCAATTTGAAAAACTAAAAGGAAATATAAAGTGAAAATGCAGCAGTAATGGTGCAGAGGTTATCACTTCTTGGGAGTAGCAGTGACATGCAATAGCGTCCCAGATGATTGAGAGATACTTCACCAATAATTAACTAAATTCTTTTCTTTCTTTTTTTCTTCTGAATTGCATATCAGTGATTTACCCCTGATAATGCTTCAATCTTTGAGGTACAATCTTCTGGGAGCTAATTTCAGTGTTGATGGTAAATGTAATCAACTGAAGCAATTAATTCCTTTGTGAGTGTTATATTGACAGAAAAGCTGTTTTCCGGCTTGTGAAGCAGTGCCTACATGTACCACAATGCATTGTATGGAAGTTTCTGACCCTAACCTCCAAATCCTTTGCCAAGTCTCTCACCTTGTAGCACTTGACAAAAAAAAAAAAAGATAAACAGCCAGATGATGTTGTTTGCTTGGAGAAAAAGGCAGGAAAGAAGGTGGTTGTTCATCAGGAAGCTACTAGCACTGATCATATCCTGACACTGGCAGATATTGTGAACACAAACAGCACAACATGCTGAGAAAACTGTTTGTCCAGCGTTGCACCGCATCAACAAGCTCAAACACACTTTGTTGACCAAAACATAACGTTAGGTGACAAAAAAAATACTCCCTCAATGGTCATCTGCACTCGGTCCTGCTGTTTTAGTTTGGTAACATTAAGAAGGTCTCCAGCTCTCACCCGTGTCCAAGTTAAGAATAAAACATTCATGCATATTAATGTAAATATGGCTCTGTCGGTTGATAGCTTATCGAGCATCTAATAAAAACTGACCACCCTGACCTTTTTCACCTGATTATACCAGTCAGTCAGAACACTAACATGTATCCTTGTCCATAACCTCTTTTGAGTTCATATTTCAGAATGCTATTTTTACATGTCGCTAGTTACAGTACAAGCGAAGAGAACATGTGTTGTTTTGTTGTTGAGCGGTATCTAGCGCACGTTCTCTCTGGCCACCAAACACGCCATTGTACACGTCACATGACGGCGCTAGTCTCGGAAGAACAACAGATTTTGCAGCTGAATTTAAATACACAGAGAATTTATTAAGGGAATTATTAATTCAACTTAATACATTTACCATCAACACTGATTTGACATGTACATAAAAAGTGGCTAATTTTCCCTTTAGTGTCTACTTTCTAAACTGAAATGTGTTGCTCTCTTCCAGGTTCTCCAAATTAGGGTACTATGGGGACCAAAAGGCCCAGCTGCACCCTCTTTGACACTTTATCTAACATAAACACATCTGACCGCAAGCTTCAGCCAGGTGGAAAAATCTCCCGGGATCCAAGTCCCAGGCCAGCAATGACTGCCCTGTCAGAGCGAGAGAGAGACAGCCACCGAGAAGAAAACTGGAGGAGGGAAAATGAAGCTGAGAGAATCAGAGACAAAACAAGATACAAAGACACAGACACACTGGAAAGATACTATGAAAGAGATAGAGGTCCTGCACCAAGGCTGAGGGAGGGAGACAGAGAGTGGAGGGAGAGAGAACGGTGGCAAGAGTACGACAGAATCAGAAATGGGAGGCCTCTGTCGAATGTAGAGAAAGAGACTGAGCAAGCGATCACAAGGGGGGTGAAGAAAGGTGACACATTTCCCAGAATGCAAAAAGGTGTCAGAGATCATGACAGAAGAATGATGTCCACTGTTGAGGTGGCTGAAGAAAGAGGGGACAGGAGGCAGAGAGAGAGACCCAAAAGAGCAGAGGCAGACTGGGAGCGAGAAAGAGAGAGGGCATGGCAGAGAGAGAGGTACAGAGAGAGAGAACGAGATGAGCTCCGAGGCAGGGCAAAGGAGGAGGGAAAAAACACTGGAGGAAGGCCTATAGAAGATGAGAGATTACGACAGAGGGAAAGATATCAGAAGTCCGATGTTGGGTTTCCAGACAGGAGAAGAGAAGTGGGTGATTCGTGGGACATACGAGAAAAAGATGCAGTCAGAAAAAGGGAAAAGCAAAGGCCTAACATAGGCGAGAAGGAGGCCAAAATATCTTCCCCACACAGAAGAAGAGACAGAGAGGTCGAGGCAGATAGAAAGGAGAAGGAAGAGCCACAGAGGAAAGAAGGAAAGAGGGATACCAGGAGTGAAGGAGACAGTGACGAGAGAGACCTGAAGAGGGAAAGGGTGAGGAACAGAGAGAGGGAGGAGTTGATATATCAACAAAGCAAAAGTGAGGGGGACAACAAAGTCAAAACAGCAAGGGAGAGAGATCAAGACAGGCAGGGATACAGGGAAGAAGGCAGGCAGAGACATAGAGACAATGACAGAGAAAGAGAAGTGGATAGATCCAGGAGGGGAGAGGACAGAGACAGGGTGAGGTACAGAGAGGTCGACAGGAGAGCAGCAAGACAGGCAGACAGGAATGGGGAAAGATGGAGGGAAAGTGGCAGAGACTTAAAAGATGACAGAGTGCGGTCAAGCGACGGGACAAAATATGGTCGACACAGAGAGTATGAGCAGAGGAGAGACAAGGAAAGAAAGGAAAGGCAGGTCGATTCTAGGTGGGCTGACACGACAGGCAGAAGCAACCGATCCCTGAATGAGTTGGCTCCCAGGGGGCCGCCACGATCCCAGAGCAGTGGAGAGTGGAGCAGTAATGTGGACAGTGAGACAAGATATAGAAGAGACAGAGACAGTTACGAAGAGAGGGAATTGAGGAGAGAGGGAACTACTGAAAGAGACAAAGTAGAACTGAGAGATCCAGAAAGAGCTGCTGAAAGAAGTCAAAGGCTGCAAGTAAGAAGTGAGAGACAAGAGAGAGATAAAGGGGAAATGACAGGCAGTGTGCCAGAGCAGAGAAGGATGTGGTTAGAGCCACTGAAGGGCAAGAATAGTGAAGAAGAATTTGTAGATAGACAGAGACACACAAGGCGGAAAGAGAGGAGAGAAGAAGAAAGGGGCATGGAGTCACAGTCAGAGTGGGGAAGAGATGGGCGGAGAGTAAAGGAGGAACGAGATGAGAGGTACTTGGACCAAAGCAGTCACAAAGGAAGACATGGAGGGAGAAATGAGTGCAGGCCAGACACTGAGAGGGAGGCAGAGGGAGTAAGTGTTGATAGTGAGGAGGTGGGTGAAATCTGGAGAGAGACAGATAAGAGAGAGAAGGAACATCTGTCTGACGGCGACAGAGGGATAGAGGGAAGCCGGCAGAGGGATGCAGAGGGAGAGAACGTGACGGATAACACTGAGGAGAGTGACAGAGAGGAAGAAGTTGGGAGCGATTACTGGGCACGCTCCAATAGTGAAGGAGAAAGTGAGACGTGCTGGAAGCAAGAGAGGGACAGAAGGCTTCCAGGAGAGGATGGCGACTTGACCGTGTCCAGCGGTGGGGACGAGAGAGAAGACGATGAAGAAGCATTTGAGGACTGTCAGGAATCCTGGGAAGGTGGAGTTACATATAAAGACTCCTCACCTTTTGGCGACGAGGGGTGTGATGGAGACAAGGAGAGGGAAAAAGAGTGGACAATGGGGAGGGAGGAGATGGCTGATGAGGAGGAACAGCGGAGGGAAAAGCAGTCAAAGTACATCTGTGTGATTGGGAAAACTCTTCCCTGCTCAAAAAACAGCGAAATGTCACTGTCACAAGTTGAGCGGATGGGAGGAGTGGAAAGAGACAACACAAATTTAGAAAGTCGTCATCATTGCAGTGATGACGCCACAGAGCAACCTCAGGATGACCAGCATGTGACATCGAGTAGAAATGACGAATACCCAAGCATTAACAACCGGGTCACAGAAAGTGGAGGATCGAAAGAGGAGAGGCTTGTCATAGGAGACACAACTGAAGCGGATATTCGATCCAGATCATCTTCAGAGCTTCAAGACACAGAGCCTGGAAAGGGAATGAGGGGCAAAGTGGAGCACCCGTATGCTGAAATAGGGATGATTAAAAAAGACTCAAAGACTGAAAAGCTCCTTACAAAATGGAGAGAGAAAAATAAAGAACTATCAGAACAAGGAAGGGATCAAACTTCTCCACTACCAATGAATCCCTGTGCAGATGTTTGTTCTCAGGTAAATTTTGAACATATTCAACCCATCTTGGATCAGATAAATGCTGGAACAATGAGTCCAGAGGAGGTGGAAGCTATTCGGATCCGAATGAGCGGGGCATGGAGCATGTCCGAGGAGCCCAAGCGGCATTCCCAAGCCCCGCATCTTAAATGGGCTGAAAATGTGGTGCGTGAGATCCTGGGACACTCAGGGGAACAGGCTTTGGACGAACCAAACCCAGAGGCGCAGGAAGTTCAAGGGGTCGACCGGGTTCAGATCAGGAACAACAAGCAACAAAATGAGGTTACTCAAGGTACCGGAGAGATGCCAGTCATTAAGTTGACAACAGACGACAAGCACTCAGAGCCAGAGCTGGAGGAGGAAGAGCTGTTGGAGGTGGAGGGACTGAGAGGTATGGGGCAGAGTCAAGCCTACATGCATGTTGAACAGTTCACAGCTATGCATGTTGTAACACCTACATACACTCATGATGAAACACTATTAGACACAGAAAGGAAGGAGGGTCACAGGATGGACAAACAGACGGAGCCTTCTGGTCAGGCTCAGTTAGAAAAGGCAGATATAGAGGTGACAGTCAGTGAGGATGGAGGCGAGGAGGTTCATTCAACAGAAACAGAAAAAGAATCAAGCAGAGAGAAGGAAGTGAAGATGTATTTAAGCGTGAGCAACACACTGTACAAGCCGAACAGCTGCCCCATTCTTAATTATAATTGTGAGTCTGACCTCCTCACCCCGTCTAGAGCGGGTAAGATCCAGGAGGTGGAAGACAGGATGGATGAAAGTGAAGAGGAGAGGCAGGGAGAGGAGCTTGAAGAGAAGGGTACTGCTGTGGAGGCAGGGGAGATGATAGTAGAAGAAGCAGCTGAGGTGGATAGCAGAGGGGAAGAAGTGGCGACAGAAAGCAAAACGGGGATTCTGACGAGTGCTGGCAGTTTTTGTGATTTGGGTCCCGAAGCTCGGTTGCGAAGAAGGGGGATCCGTAAAACCACTCAAAGAAGAAATGGAGAGCTTGTACAGGTGGAAGAAGAGGAAGGTGTTGGAAGGGATCGCAGAACCAGAATATTCTCTACAACAGGTAACGAAAGAAGATTGAGGATGGAAACTGACAATCACTCTCCCTAATGTTTACAGAAAGCTGCATAATTACCTCCTTTTACTTTTTTCCCCCGTAACTTCTGTCCAGTTTTTCATCAGGCAGCATAATCAAGTTGACATATTTCAGAAAAATACGTTTAACGTTTATTTTGACTCCAAATAACCATTCGTTCATTTCTGACTTTAATCACAATCTTCTTTTCAGTTTCCTCCGTTTTGCAGTCTGAATGTGGTTTTCGTTTTTTCATTTCATTTCCTCCGTTTTGCAGTCTGAATGTGTTTTTTGTTTTTTCATTTGGTTTCCATTTTGTTTTCACATCAATTACAAAACCTAAAATCTAAGGGAGACATCAGCCAGTAGATGAGTGCACTGATCTGAATGCTCTAAATAAACTGGAAACTGCGTCACAGTGTTGTGGTTACAGGTAGTGGGTGGAGATAAGAGGAGGTGGAGAAAGCGAGAGAAAACCAGAAGCACGAGTTAAAAGGCTCCGATGAATCCTATTTAGAGACACAACACGAGAAGAACGAGTTTGGAAACACACTAATACCTTCTGTAATTGTTAATATAGCAGGGTTACTAAGTTTTTATATTTATTTAATGTATAATCTATTTATTTATTTTTGTATTTTTATATTCATTTCTTCATTGATCGAAATTGGCACTGTAGTTCTTACTTAATTCATCGGAGTATATACTCTTGCACTGACTGGTGACATGCTGCTGTATAATGTTTCCACGAATGGATACTATTTTATTTCAGATGAAGCTGATCGGAGCAAAAGCTGGGGAGAAGTGGAGCTGAGGTGAGTGAAACAGTAACACGCATGACGTGATAAATCTGAGTCTGATAAAATGCCAAATGTTAAATTACAGCCGTGACCAGGACCCTGATTTCTCCTGTTTTTAAAAAGTATCTTGGTTTCGCTGTGAGAGGGACAATGTTATGTTTTTATAGTGTCAGAAAGATCACTGATATTTTGAATCAGTCGATACAGTCCTATATTTGTGCATAATGCAAATGTTCCACCCTAAAAAAGCTGTTTCAGACAGTTTTAGTCAGTTCATTTTGATGCACCTTACAGTTGTAACTTTTCTTCTTTCTTGTCACTGCAGTAATGTTTGGGACACAATCGAAAAACTGAAAAGGAATTCAAGGTTTTCCCGTGAGTATCTCTCTTTCACCTTTTTTTTAATTTTATTTTTTTTTTTATTTTTTTTTTTTTTACTTCAGCTCTTCAAGGACAAATCCATCACATAAATAAAGCCAATCTTCAAAATTTGTTGCTGCATATGATATATTTTATAATAGATTTCTTTTATCACAGACAGTTTTGTTGGAGAATAGATCTGAAGATTGATTATTTGAAGAGACTATGTAGGCGACATGGTGACGTGTTTAAGATTATCTCCTCTGATTGTAGTTGGGAAAAGCATGATGTGGTTGAGCATTTCCCTTCAGTAGGTGTCATTCATCTCTGTATGAATACAAGCTCAGCAACTGTTTATCTTTTGCTCAGTTCATGTTGGCTCAAAATTTTAATGACGTACACAAATGAAAGGAAGATGTGTCTTCTGTTTACTGTTGCGCACACCCTTTAAAAGTTATGTTTTAAACAATGTAAAAGGGCAGTGCTTCTTTTGAATTAGGAATCACAGGGATATTGCGAAAAAATGGGGCAGGAGTGTGTTTGTGCGTGAACTGTATAAATGTGTCTGTGCAAGCCACAGACAGGTTTCTGCAAGCATTCGTATCTCCTAACTGGAGGGGAAAACAGCTGCTGCAGGGACTTTTGCATTCTGACAAATATGTGTAAAAGGAATGTTAAACGCAAACAACTTGTGTTGGCTAACACTGTTCCTGTCTCTGTCTTCTTTCCTTTACTTCCTGTATGTTTCAACCTTCTCTTTCTCCCTCTTCTCTCGTGCTGATTTTCTTTGTCCTACTTCCTCCCCCGCCCCCCCCCCAGATGCTGCACAGCTCTACCAGCAGTACAGTGAGGCGGTGCAGAACTTTGAGATCCTGCGTCAGTCTCGCTCCGATGTCCTCTCTGTGTGTGAGGACTCTACCCCGTCTCCTGCTCCCTCACCTCCTCCTGCCCGCAGACCTCTTCCTCCCTTACCCGCGGTGCCACACCCTCACTCCCTGTCCCACAGAGGCTCCATCACCAGCATCAAAAGCTTGCCTCTCCCCATGCCCCCCAAGTCTGAACGCAGGCCTTCCTCGCCACGTCTCTCCATCTCACTCACACAGTCGGCCACACTGTGGCGCGACCTGCCGGGGGTCAGGAACAGTGCCGAGCTCGAGGAGCTCACAGACGACCAGAGGCGTCTTCAGGAGGTAACATCGTCTTACTGCACATATGAAAGTTTCATGGCATAAAAATTCCTCAGATAGCATGCATTCATTATTTTGCCCTTGAATTTTTCTGAGGCAGGAAAGTTGTGCTAGTAACTTTTCATTGAATTACTGTGAATACTGAGTCATTTTCACATCATTTAATATTTGTATCTCAATGAAACGTACAGTTTTTAGCTGCTCTAACCAAACTCAAACAGCGTGACAATTATGTCTGACTTTTTTTTTTTTTATATAGCTTTGTTCCCTTCATTAAGAATAAGTGAAGGATTTTGATTGGAAATTGTTCCATTTATGTACAGTAAATATTAAGGATCAGTGTAAAGGTCTGTGCTCCAATCACTGGAAAGTTACAGGAAGAACATTCCTGCTTTAATAAAATTCAGGAAAATCCTTTGGGCATTTAAATTTATGATTGTTATCTTTCTTACTTATTATTACCTGAATTGTTTTAAAATAATAGTTTTTGTCCCAGTTTTAGTCTTAGTTACAGTTAAGTGAGTCACCTTCTCCTGCCTGAGTTGCGTTACAAATGACCAGACTTATGGGCGGCACTTCACATCAGCAGTTTTTCTGTTGTTCCATTTGATGGGGATTTATGAGAAATGTCATGACTCACTTGAATCAGCTTTTCACTCTGATTACCTCACACCCCAAACGACTAAAATCATGCAAAAATATTCAAACTTGCCTCATCCCAGAATTACCCTCCTAAAATTTACTGTTTCTTGCGGGGGAGTGTGTTTTGCCAGAAGGCTTTATTGCATAAATGTGTGTTCCTCTGGTGGTGTCAAGTTTTTCCTGTAAACTGTAAAAGGCATGTCTCTTATTGTGAAATCATGCTGCTCAGAAATCTGTCAGCCTCTAGCAAACTGACGACCATGTGTTTATCAGCGATAATGTTCTGTTAAGTTGTCACTTGCTCAAAGTTCTCTTTTTTTTTTTTTTTCCCTTCTTGCTTTCAAGGTGAGATTTGAAGTATTGACCTCAGAAGCATCGTACTGCCGGAGTTTGGACATTGTTATTGAACACTTTGTCAAGTCCAAACAGCTGGGGGCACTGTTAACCACGCAGGACAGGAACTGGTTGTTCTCCCGCCTGGCTGACGTTCGTGCCATCAGCCACAGGTCAGAAATATTAAACATCATTTAGAACAAGTTCTTCATCCCTTTACATTTAGATATATTTATCAAACAAAACAATGCCATTTAGATTTAACATAAAACACATGAAGTGGTTATATAACCCATTTGTGCTTTGCAGGTACAAATCTGTGGGAGCAGTGAGTTTAAAATGCTACTTCATGATTTTGGTTTCAGTTTTTTGTCAAAGCTGGAGGAGCGGGTGGACACGGAGATAATGTCCTTTACAGTGTGTGACATCATCGCTCGACATTGCCAGAGATTCAAAATGGTTTACGTGCCCTATCTCACCAACCAGTCCTATCAGGACGCTACCTACCAGAGACTCATGTAAGACATTCAATCCTGTTTTGTGCTTTATTTTTGTTGGTAATAGAGCCAGTGAGAACCTGAGCAGGACCAAATACTTTCTGTGAAACTAATGCTTACCAAATGTCAAGGAGTGAAAATTATTTTCAGTTCACAATAACTTCAGCTATTGTCTGTATTTTTTTAAATATTTTTTTTACTTCCTAAGGAGTCAGTTTCTATTTTCCTTTCAGGAATGAGAATCCCGGTTTCAAGCGGATAGTGGAGACATTAGAGAGGAGTCCTGTTTGTCAGAGACTTCCTCTTCGGTCCTTCCTTGTGCTTCCCTTCCAAAGGATCACAAGAATTAAGCTGCTGGTACAGGTGTGTATAAAGGCTGTCTGAAATTGTCGTAACATGTCACCTTTCACCTGACGTTAACATGCGCACACTGTTTCTTTCCAGAATATTGTGAAGACAACAACTCCTGGCACTGCGGAGGCGACGCAGGCCATCAAAGCTTTAAAGCTTCTGGAGAAGGTACAGTAATACGCCCTATTTACTGTATATTAGCAGAGGATAGCAACATTTAATATTCCTGAAAAATAGCCTGGATGTTCTGGACTCCTTGGTGACAAATCTCTTTTCTCTTTCATTTGTTTCTCCTCTAGCTGATTCAAGAGAGTAATGACAGCATCACTCAAATGAAAAGCATCGAGTCCCTGGTCTCTCTCAGTGCTAAGGTCGACTTTGAGTGCAGGGTAAGTAATGATTGTTTCCAGCGAGCTTTAATTAGATATATAGAAAATAACATATTGACATTTATTTGCATGTATGGAGTGTTATCTGACTAAATGCAAACATAATAACATACAGTAGTTATATTGATTTAAACATTTAATTTACTGTTTTTGTATTTGAATTTGCATGAGTGTGCAAAATAATGTACAAATATAATATCAGTATAGAATAGTTGATTAATGGCAGGATGTTTTTTCAAACATAATTTACTGGGCTGATTAGTAAATTTACTTCAAAAGCCACTTACTAAGTTTCAGTGGAGCTTTCAACTGGATCCTGGTCTTCACTGTCAGATGGAGTTAACTCTCTTGTCACAGTGACGGTTCAGTCACATGATAAACATACAGTCACAGATAATGACAACTGGGCCATGAACATGATAACTGATCAAACTCCACGCACTGGTGAAGACTGAGATATGGTTGAAAATGTCAGAGTAGTAAGTGGATCTGAGTAAAGATACTTTTTTCAAACTACTACTTGCCTGGAGTAAAATTAACTTTCACACTCAAAAATAATATTTTTTTGTGTATCTGTTTACAGACTCTTCCTCTGATCAGTCAGTCTCGGCGATTGGTCCGAGAAGGTCCCATCACTGAACTGATGGACTTCTCCCTAAAGGACACAGAGAGAAATGTTTACTTGCACCTATTCAATGACTACCTGCTACTTTCACTTCAAAAAGAGTGAGTAAACAAACGTGTCGTAATAATCCACCACCAGCTGGCTAGCATCCCTTTCATTCCCATTCGCTACATCCTGTTTTCCTCATATCATCAATCTTTTGTCATCATCTTTTCAGTCTTATCACAGTCTGTCTTTCCGCTGCCTCATTTTTCATATGTACTTTTGTGGTGTGTTGTTTTCAGAGGGGGAAGATTCACAGTGATCGATCACTCCCCTGTATCAGACCTGCGTGCAGAGAACTGCCGTGTCAAACTTCACTCCCTGCAGAAGAACCTGTTCCGGTTACACATGACGCTGAAAGCCCTGCTGCTGAGGACTGACACACAGTGAGAGACTTACACAGTTCCAGATGATGTCTGTAATGGTTGCCACATCATAAAAGCTGCAGAAGATACACCTGTCTTTTATTTACTCTCCTCCAGGAGTGATAAGCTACGTTGGATATCAGCCCTCTCCAGGCCCCATCCTGAAATAGATTTTTCTGCTGCGCAAGGTAAAGTATTTATCCTGGTTTAGATGTTGTAACATGTTGCGTTGCTGGTTATTGGTCAGGAGTTGTGAAATATACGCCTTATTAGTTACAACTAGGGTTTTTGTGCTGCCCAGAAAAGCGTTGCTAAAATCCTATGAGTATTTTCGATTACTCTCGAAGTTGGGTTGTGCTGTGCTAATATCTAATGTAGTTTCTAATATGACAAATGTCTGTGCTCCCTCAACCTAACTAGTGCAAAAAAATAAATAAATAAATAAATAAATAACCAGGAAAAATAGGGAGATGTCAACCAATCCCTTTTTAATGTAGAGAAGAGGTCCAATGAGGCAGCATCAGTGGAAATACCTGTGTGGGTGGACTGTAGTTGTTGAAAAGATTCAGTTTCTGAGCTTTGCTGAATAAGTCAAATTGACATCTAAATCTGTATGCCTCTTTTTTTTTTTTTTACAGATTTTGAACAGATGCAGTGTATCCGAGCTTTTGTTGCACAGCAGCCGGATGAGCTGTCTTTAGAAAAAGCTGATGTCATTCTAGTCCACCAGCAAAGCAGTGACCGTAAGACAACCACACTACTTTTTGCCTCATTCCCTTGCAGAAAATACCACTTGCCTGTGAAGTGTTTGATTGTAGAGCTCCCCAGAACCTTATATTACTTGAAAATATTAAAATCATTTGTTGGATTTTTCTTTCCTCCCCAGATTGGGTAGAGGGGACCAGACTGTCTGATCGGCATCGTGGATGGGTGCCCAATTCTCATTTGGAAACAATAAGCAGCTCTAGAGTCAGACAACGCAACCTGTCAGATGCTCTCAAACTGACGACGGCCAAAGCAGCTGTATGAGCAGGACGCTCAGACTGGGACGAAACTCCACCCACCTTCAATAATGAGACTCTCAGTTGTCTGGTTCAAACTGCTGGATATTGGACAATGAACATTCAGAGACATTTGAGTTATTGAATTGTTCACAAGAGTGCAACAACAGAAATGCTGGAAGAATGCATCTCAGTGTAGCACTGGGTCTTTCTTGTTCCATTCGGTGGAACAATATATTGCCGGAGAGCAATGTGTGAACTGCTGAAGCCTGCCTGAAGATCATTGAGAATATTATGACTCTATTAACTGCTATGTACAGTACATCACAAATAAGGTTTGTACTATAAGAAATTAATGGATTTTTTTTTTTTTTTTTAAAGAAAAATATTTTCAAACGGAAATGACCTTTTTCCAAGAAATGTTATTTTTGGAAAATATATTATTGTTTGTGTATATTGACCGAAATCTAATGATGGAGTGTATGATACATGCATGTTTTGAAAAGTGGGCCCTTGGATGCAGGAGAGCTGACAGAAATCAATGCAAAATCTATAAAGATGTACTGTGCGTCATAGGTTATACCAAAGACATTTCAACACATTGAGATTGGTGGAATAAAAAAACATAATTGAACATTTCACATTCGTTGACATTGAGCTTTGGTTGGTTGTGGCAAGTTTGCATGAACACAGTGGGCCTTTGCTGTGAACTCATCAGAAATATGTTATTGATTCCCGAGGGGAATTTAGGTAATGTTGCACATGCTTCCATTCTAGAGCAGAAATTTATATAAGCATAGAAAAACTGAAAAATAATGTTGTGAAATGGGATCTATAAATATGTTTCAATGCAAGGGTGGTGTCAATAAGAGTGTTCGTTGAAATATACAACATAAATGCAGTTGCATGTAATTAATGGGTTGTGTCTGCTTGAGTTGTTTACAGAACAAATTGCACAGACAATTTTAAAAAGGCATTCACGCTTTGCACGTAGCCTGGCCTGGACGTGACCATAGGCGTGGCTCAGTTTTCAAGGCCTGCTATTGATTAAAGTTGCCGTCACTCAAACAAAATGGGGCGTGAAAAGTGTTGATAGACAGAAGGATTCACCCAATGAAGGCAGCACAGACCTGCCCATTGTGCCTTCCTCATGGCCACATTCCGTTGTCAATCTGCTTACTCATCTCTGATTGGTCACATGCGGGGTGGGCGGGCGTCGCCGTGTTTGTTGTTGTTGTTTTAGTTCAGCAGAATAAGCGGACCAGTCGACATCTTTGACAGCGGCCGCATTCCTGTGTACGTTATGTTTTTGTTTCGATTTTTCAAAAAAATCCTGTCAGGCTTTCTTTTGAGAAACTGAACGACACAAGGGACCACTGGATTGTGCCTAGATTTAACCTGTTTTGAGCGGAAGGTCGTTTTTGGTCTTTTTCAAAGGTATGTGAACGTAACGTCTTGTTGATCCGTTAGCTGCAGCTGTTAGCATTGCCGTTGTTAACTGGCAAAACAACCGATTCCGCCTACTGTCAGCAAAACCACCCTGATATATTGTAGATGCAGAGACTTTTACAGTGAATTAAATTCAACGATTCTTATCCATGGTTTGGTTGTTTTCTGAACGCGGGTCTTAGGACGGCAGGTTGGCCGATCCCAGAACTGTTACGAGAAATGACGTGGCCTCACTTGATAATAACCCCAACCTGCGTGAACTACTAGAAACGGTTGCCATCGTTACCACTTCACTTTTCACGTTACCACCGATTTAAAAAAAGACAAATACAACGTGTTTATCCGTCAATAATAGCTGATCATGAAATTGTTTTGTAGATGGGTATTTTTTTTAATTTTTTTTTTATCTTTAGTTTTACTCTTTTGCACTGTTTACTCGAACTGCTGTGATTTCTGTTAACACCGTTACCAAATTAAAAGCCATAGTTTTGAGCGCCTCGGTTTTAACCTAGTTTTCTTCACAGTATGTTCTGTGGATCTTTACTCATGGTAAATCTACGTAGTGATTAAAAAAAAAAAAAATAGACCTGTTTATTTACAGAAATATATATTTTCTGGAAATTCAACTATTAAGCCATTTGTTTTTTTGGATAACCGGATCTGAAAGTTTTTTTTTTTTTTTTTTTTTTTTTTTGGCAAAGCCAGAAATAATTTGTAATGTTTTTATTACTGATCAATCTGCAGGTTATTTATTAATTTTTTTCAATTATCCTTTTATCAGTAAAATGTAACATAAGGTGAAAAAAAAGCCCATCACAGTTCTTCACATCTGAAGGTGTTGTTTGCCCATGTCTCACTTTGTTCAACCAAAAATCCAAAACCCAAAGATATTAAAACCTTAGAGAAATATTACAGTGACAAACAGCAAATCCTCTCATTCGACAAGGAAATTAACTAATGAATTATCAAAACAGTTGCATGTTACTTTTTTACGACCAGTTGATCAACAAACTTATTGTTTTATCTCTAAATTAAATGTTCAGCTAGACCTGAAACCAATAGTTAATCAATTCAGTCAGTCCAGTATTACATTTTTTTTTCAACTGGCAACAATTTAGATAAATAATTAATTAAGCCATTTCAATGCAGTAATGGTCAAAACTTGCAGGCACTTCATCACATTCATGTTAAAACTCCCGCAGATCCAATGATGCCATGAAGCAGTCCTTCTCACTGATTTGCAACTGTGAATACAACCAGATATACATGTCAGCTCCTCATATGACCTCTACAAAGTACTGGATTAAAAGATAGCTATATGCTATCACACAATAAACAATGATTTGCTCTTCAGGCTGTCAATATCACTTGTTGACTGAATGCACTACCGGTTGGTGAAGTCAGCCAGTGCTCTTTCTCCTTTGTTTGCTCAGTAAATAAAGCTATTGTGAGAGACTTGATGTTTCCTGGTGTTGTTTTCAGATGGGCAGTCAGTACCAGCGCTCAGTACCACTGGAGGTGAGGAGAGCAGAGGGAGAGCGAGTTCGGGCCAAGCATCCTGACAAGATACCGGTTAGTATGACAGCTTGCTCATTTTTAGTAACATAATCATACATACAGTCTTGCAGTGACTTAACTGGATTTGACAGACAAATTAAAAAGCATTAATTAAACAGGTTGCGGAAGTTACTGTTGATAATCCTGCTCATCAAAAGGTTAATTTAAAGTTAGTTTTCTAATCAAAGACAACATCTATAATTTCTCAAACAAATTTTATTTTCAAGTTATGCAAATGTATTTGTTGTTGTTTAAGTTTTGGTACATGAACTCAATCAGTCTCGCTGTTAATAATGGCTGTTTGCTTTTGGACGTTTCTCACTCCAGATCATTGTGGAGAGGGCCCCGAGGTCACGAGCTCCTGAACTGGACAAGAAGAAATACCTCGTGCCCTCAGACTTGACAGGTGAAATACCCAAACACATGACACTGATGTTGATATTTAGAAATTTGGAAAAGTCTCCTAACAATACATCACCTAATAGTATTGAAATAATTAAAAACTAAGACATTTGATCTTTAAGCAGCCAACTTGTCAGGGTTGTCTGGTGGAAAAAAAACTATGTAAATATTATTTCAAGTCAAGTTCTGGTGTTTTTTTTTTTTTTTTTTTTTTTTTTTTTATCGTTATCACCCAATATAATCACCAATACAAAATATATTTGCACTAATTTAATATTAGCCAATAGTTCCACTCTAATAGTTAAACTGGCCACCTGTGACTTGGATGAGACCAGTTAAAGTTTGGATGACCAGCTAAGCTGCTGCTGATGCACATTTCAAAGGTTTATGGACCAATCAGGGCGTCACTAATCCGTGCAAACTTTCTACAGGCCTGTTTTTTTTCTCGTACTCTAAATCCAAAGACATTTTGTCATACCAGGAAAAGCACAGGTGTAATAATAATAGTTCCTGGTATTGTGCCGGCTGGGACAATTGTGTCGAACTGAGCTACCGTTGATGTTATTAGCTCCATTTGTGTTTTTCCAAGTCAAGTCAAAACATCTGCTGTGAAACAGGTCTATTGGATAAGCAGACAGTATGCTGCAAATTGAAACTGTGTAGTGTTCAGCTGACAGTTATTTATAAGAGTTTTGGTCTTTCGTTGTTTGTAGCTTTTTCTCTTTCTGATTGAACCTTACAAGAGTTCAAATAGTTCTCTTAGTAGTACACCTGTTTTGTTTTCAGTCACCAAATCTGCCTCAAGGCTGATTGGTCATCTCCTGCAATTATTTGTTTCTTTACTCTCATATGAAATGACTGTGCGTGACCCACCTCGCTCTGTTTTTATCTCCTTCCTTTTTTTTTAGTGGGCCAGTTGTGCTTCTTGATCCGTCAGCGTGTGTCTTTGAGACCAGAGGAGGCGCTCTTCTTCTTCGTCAACAACTCCCTTCCCCCATCCAGCTCCCCTCTCTCCGCTGTATATGAGGTAAATACACACACACACACACACACACACACACACACACACACACACACACACACACACACACACACACACAGACACAGACACACACAAACAGAAACTTACAGACACACACAAACAGACACACACAAACACAAACACACACAGGCACAAACACACAAACACAGACATAAACACACAAACACACACACACACACACACACACACACACACACACAAACACAAACACACACAGGCACAAACACACAAACACAGACATAAACACACAAACACACACACACACACACACACAAACACACACAGGCACAAACACAGACATAAACACACAAACACACACACACAAACACAAACACACACAGGCACAAACACACAAACACAAACACAGACATAAACACACAAACACACACACACACACACAAACATTTCCCTCTAACACAACAGAACTGCTTACTGAGCAATGTTGCTTCACTTCTCCATCTCACCATGAAGCTGCCAGTAAACCCGTGATTAATCAAATAGAAGAACTGATGATCTTTATGGTGCCTTGTCATTCTGCTGAAAATGGAAAAAAAAAAAAAAAACAGCAGCTGATAGCGTGTTAAAAAAAAGAGCAGTTTGTGAGCATTTTGAGATTGTTGAGGGTTAAATTAGTTAAAAAGTCATTATTAGTATTTATTAATTAAAAGAGGCAGTCTGTTTTTCTTATTAAGCAATTTTTTGTGGTTAGTGTTGCTAAATTAAGGCCTGTCCTCCGCTTTGTTGTGTTCCAGGAGCACCACGAAGACGACCTGTTTCTCTACATGACCTACAGTAACGAGAGCGTGTATGGTGCCTGAGGAAGAACAAAAAGACTGGAGAAAGACACAGAGAGAATGAGAGGAGACAAAGTGAGACTGTCTGAGGAATAAAGAGTTAAGGCTGTTTGTAATGCTTCACACCACTTTAATCTCTATAATATTAGTTCTGATAAGTAACTACAGTATACGGTGGAAGGAAAACTTTCTGAGGCAGAAAGGGTTGCTGGTATTGGGTTTTACCTTTGACAGTATTTCCAAGTGAGCATGATGCATTTTAATATGATTCAAGTTATGTTGATTCCTTAAGAAGAAACAGGAAAGGTTGGAAGAAAGAATGCATTGTAAAAGGAAGTTATTGAAATTATGTCAAGAGAACTCTCATTATCTTTCTCAGTCATCTGTATTTAATGCAAATAGTATTGGTTGTTTTTTTTTTTTGTAAATTATCGTAAACTTTTGTGGAAAATAAAAAAATGCAAAAACTGTTTTTGTTTTGTTTTGTTTGTTTCCTTCCACTTTCTAACCCTATGGTTTGAGATGTTGAGGGAGAAAAAAAGGACATTAATTTTAGAAGGAAAACCTCCTCACAAAATATTTTAAACATCTTTTTAAAGAGTATATTTGGCCTCATTTTTAGAGTGTTAAAAGTCCCTTATTAGAAGCAAAATTGTAGTCATCACACAGCAGAGTTTAATGGTGACACAATATGTACAGTATACAAAGAAGAACCTTCCCCGAAAGCTTTTTATTTATACTTTATATATATTTATTTATTTATTTATAGAGGAAGGACAAAAACAAGACTCTTTATGAAGAAGTGTTCTGTCTTTACTGATCAGGAATAAAACCTTAGTCAGGATTTCTCTTAATTATTTTTTTTATTTGAGTTTTTTTTTGCCTTTTCAAACAAAAATTGACTTCTGACATATTCTTTTGGCAACTGGGTGGGAACTGGGTGTCATCTGCCTTTCTATCTGCATGACCAAAAAGGTTATATAATCAGATTGTCAGGTCTGAAAGACATTCTTGGCAAATCGAAAGTTAGAGAAACAGAAGTGAGGAGGCATGGAGATGCAGGAGATCGCAACAGAGCCGGAGAGAAAGAAAGAAGATGAAAGTGCAGCAAGTGAGTCAGTGCTGGAGGTCAAAACTAAAGGTAAACAATAAATTTAAATCAGATTATAACAAATGTTTAAGTGAAACAATTGCATGTCAAATAGGTTGCATTTTGAAAAAAAAGTCAAATGGTATGAGGAAAAAATGACATGTTCATAGTGAGATGTTTTATTCTGTGCTGTTAATATTTTAATTTAGAATATGCTGATTATTTGGAGGTAAACTTGAGATGTTTCATGTCTCTTGTTAAACATTGTATCTGTGTCTATTTTTGTCTTTAGAGGAAGCAGAACCAGACCACTATTCCAAACTGTTAAGTCCATCTGATAATGTCTATTCAGAAACTTATTACAGTGGAGCTCCAGTTAAAACAACAGCAGGTACACTTTTATTTAAAATGTATATTTGTCCTCTGTGTGATGTACAGCGGAAACGCCCTAAAACAATCGTGTATCCGCACACTTCTGAGCCTGCCTGTCTTTGTGAAAACCTTAAGAGCTGCCTCTTGCTTTCTTACTAATAAACCACTTCATCATAATTTCCCAAACACTGATTTTCAAGTTTCATCAATAGGTCTCCACCCTGCTGAATAACTGCAGTACATTATTATTATTATTAGTAGTAGTAGTATATTAGATTTCATAAGTTCAGCCAAAAATGAAAAGAAGAAAGCAGAAGCAAAACTATTGCATGATTTCATCACATTACCAATTGTAGGAATCCTAAACTAAACATCACTTTAACATGTTCATTACAATTATAATGTCTAATGATGTTTGATTCTTAGAAATGCTCAAGAAGGACAAAGTGTAAACTGTCTTCACCGTTAAGTTTTTTCTTTCTACATCCTCTTATTTTAGTGTTTTTTAAAAATGTATGTTTTTGCATTTCTCCGGTAACTGATACTCTGCATTCAAACAAAAGTTCAGTTTGTAGAAAACAGGGCTGAAACTATTATTTTTACTGTTGAATAATTTTTTCAATTAATTGATTAATTGTTTGTTCTATATGAAATGTTTTGGTTGATCCAAACAAGAGCCGAGAACATTTGGTGTTCTGACACAGAAAATGAAGAAAAAGTGCAAATATTCCACATTTTAGAGGCTGAAACAATTTTTCATATCAACAATATCAATATCAACAGTAGTACTTGTTGCAGTTGACACTATTACAAATTTTCCTAAAAGTAAATAGACTGGCAGGAAGCCGTATGTCTGTCTTGCCTTTATTTTTTATCTTATTATTCAGGGTCATAAACCTGTTTTGCTTTCTGCACTTAGTTACGCATCCTTGTGTGGTTTATGTTTGGTTTTATTGCGCCAATTCAAAATGAAAGAAAAACAGAAAACGAGGACTTACCAAAATAACACAACAGTGAAAACAACTTCTTATTGCTCATTAACACACAAAAAAAGCCATTAATGCACCCTGAAGCTACTGCATCATGAGTTATACTTTTTTCTGTTACTTAGAAATTTGTTTTCTTGTTAAAAGAATTAAAAAGTGGAGCTAAGAGTCTTACCATTTAAAGTGTCTTGTGTAAGAACTTGTTTGATTCCATCTGTCAACACAATATGCTGCACTATAATCTCATATTAACAGACCAATGTTTTAAATCTGTATTAGTGTAGCTAGACCGTATTTTCTGTCTCAGAGTTTGACACAAATATTGATCTGAAGGGACCTCGAGAAAGAAATCTAATCTGTTATTTATGATTAGAAAGTCTACCATCTCTGTCTACGTCCTGTTTTGCTTTTCACTCTCTCACACACACACACACACACACACACACACACACACACACACACACACACACACACACACACACACACACACACACACACACACACACACACACATTCTTTAAAGAGAGAGACTTAAAGAGATATCAAGTTTTGGGGCATTCAAGGACAAACTATTCACTGTGCTCTCTGAATAATTTAGGTTGCTATGGTGATAAGACAAGTATGTGTGTGTGTGTGTGTGCGTGTTTATGTGTTTGGGGTGGGGCGACTACACTGCTGCAGGCAGTCAGGACAGGAAGACGGAGGTCAAATTCAACAAGCTTCCTCACAAATAACAGGACATATTCCGCCATGTATATTAAATTCTGCCGCAGTTATGGGGAAGATAAAAAAGATGAAGCCAGGGAAAACTTGCCATCTAAGTTATCTGTTGAACTGGAGGGGGAGAAAGGTAAGCAGCTGTGGCAGTCTTGCAGCCTGTGTTGTGCTCATTAACATCCTGTTGATGTCTTCCTCCTTAAGGACAACAGACTGACGGAAACAACCGTCGATACCGTGCTGCATGTTTGTTCCTCACAATATTCTGCCTCGTCCTTCTGCTGGTCATCATCATCCTCAGTGTGAAACGTAAGTATGCGCAGCCATGAGTCTAGATTCATGTCAGAGCTGTAACAACAAACCACTGCTGAGCTGGATTATGTTTGTACGAACAAAGCAGATTTTAGAAAATATCAGCTCTCACTGGCAGATCAGAACCTGTAGATAATCACATTGCTTTTTATCCAATTTTTTAACATAATACTGGAATACAGGATGTGGCCAATTGCACTGCTGCAGCGTTTGGGCATTATTCTCTTCCTCCATACTCCTCCCACTGTGCTCTCATTTCTAGTCCAAACTGGATCCTCAGCCTGCGCAGAGAAAAAGGACTCTGCAGAAGCTGACAGTCCTTCGATTGCTGGAACATGCAGCTTCCAGCAGTGCCAGACCAACTTCCCAAACGTTCAATCCCGACGTGAGTGTGATGCCAGGTTGAAAAATGCAGTGTAGAAAACCTTGTTTAAGCCCCAAAAAAAACATTTCTGTCCAAGAAAAATATATAATGCTCACCAAATAATCACCATGTTTTAGATGATAGTTGTGCTTTCAAAGCAGCTCAAATGTTTTTTTTTTTAAACAGGCCTCGGAGGAAGTTGCTTAATTTAAGGAACTGGATAAATTATATTCTATTTAGACCAAGATTCAGCTGAGCTTAATCAGCCTTATCATTTCATCTTAGACTATTTTAGTTTCCTGATTGATTGCACAAGGACACAAGCTCTGCGTGCACTAAACTACAAAAACAAATAGAAGCAAAATATGTGTAAAATTAAATGAGTTAAAAACAAGATCATGAAACTAATCAATTGCGTTTGAACAATAGCTTTTTTTTTCATCCACATTTGAGTGTTTTCATCGCTTCCTTTTTGTCTTTTCTTCACTGGGTTTCTCTTTGCTTCCAGATCATGGCTGCAAGCACTGTGCTGATGGGTGGCTGACTTTTGGCCGCTCATGTTTTTACCTGTCCACCTTCAGGCTGAGCTGGGACCAGAGCCAGCAGAACTGCACCTCTAGAGGGGGGTCTCTGGCTGTTATCACCAGTCGGCCAGTTCAGGTGGATCTGATATCACTTAAACTCTGATGCCACTTGTTTCCTTCCTTCCTTGCCTGTGTTGTCTAGCCATGCATGCAACATTGATAGTTGGCACTGTGTATTTGTGTAACTGGCAATGGGGCTCTCTCTTCTAGGATTTTCTGAGTAAGGAAGGGAAATTGAAATACTGGATCGGTCTGAGACACAAAGGCGCCACATGGAAATGGGTTGACAACACTGTGCTGCGAGAGAGGTGATTACTCTACAAGCCTGGATTACTGAAATGATCAATTGTTTGATCAATTCCGTGGATTATCTCAGCGTGGGACTTCTGGGATGTACCGCATCACTGTTACCCTTTGCAGTCTCGTCCTGTTGGCTTTTTTCTTTTTGATATTTGGCCATTCATATTTAGTAGTTTATCTGTGATGTTAATGAGTATGCATGTTTTAAATGCGTGACCCACACATTTGAGAGAAAAGAAGAGACATGTATCAAAGTAATTTATACACTCAGATGCCACCTTACATATATATATATACAGTCTATTGCAATACAACAGATCAGCAATGCCCTGAAGTCTACTTACAGGATGTTTACATGTCCACTTGGAGTGTTGTTCTGGAATCCAGTATATTTAGAAGTTTTTCTAATGTTCCTCCCCCTTTCCTGTATGAAAATGAGAAGGACAAAAACATATAATAGAAACTCTCAGTATAATAGAGTCCAGTACAACACCACCTTAAACTATAACCTCATTAGTGGACATATCATTTTCCAGCAATGTCAATCAGTTTTATATATAGTTAATGTTTTATTAGAGCTGCTGTATTGAATTGCGTGAGATTGGATTGTACAGGTTTGCCTAATAAAGTGTACATATATTACAAAGGAAGAAAAAATAATGCTCTTTACAAAAATAATCACATTATCCTGCAACCACAGTGTAATCATCAACACTCTTTCATTTTGTTTGCAGTTATTGGTCAGAAGTTCCACAACAAGGCGACTGCGGGATCCTCAGCAATGGAATCTCCCCTGAGAGGAACTGGATGAAAGCCACCTGTGATGCTTACACCTACTTCATCTGTCAACTGCAGCTGCAGCTCTGATGGCATTTCTGTGAATAATGAGCAAATCAACATTCTGTCAACAAACATTAGCTCCTCAATAACATGAAAAATCTTTTGTTTCCACGTAACACTTTAATCTGCCTTATCCAACAAAGAAATCATTTTATAATCAACACAGGAAGAGCTGTTCAGGTCGATTTTTGCAAGTTATTTTCTTGCAGGAGTTTGTAGCATATTAAAATTTTTAACATTTCACTGTTTTGCTTATACCCACTTTATATCTGAATCTTAGATACTGTATGATTTCATGTCCTGCTGTCTGTCTGTTTCACAAATGAAGGCCAGTAAGTTTGTCTCAAAAGCGTTTTATTCTCATATAAAACTACTCATGCAAATACAGAATACTTTCAATGTCTATGTTTTACTTTATTTTAGCTTAGCATATATTACTGCTACATGTCTTTTAGACTGCTATAAAAATAACAAACTCTTTTCTATCGCATAATACTGGAATAATTGCACCGTCGACTATACAAAGAATCTGCCACAGTTGAGCCCTCTTTTTGCAAGTTCATTGAAACTCATGGGCACTTTACATCTTCCTCTTATGTCCAGGACCCTTAAGTGAATGGAAGGCTTCAGGAAATCCACTTCAGGGTCAGGCAGGATCTCCCTCTAAACATATTTAATGTCCTGGTCCTCCTCTGGCTCCTCCTGCTCCATCTTCAAACTTAAAGCGCTGTGACGAATCATCTCCCACCCTGACAGTGCTCTCCTGTTGTTGAACCCTCCTCTGTTTTTAGGCCTGAGCTTTGGGGTTTCCTTTATTGTGTCAGACTTCTCCATTCCTTCGTTTTCCTTTTCCTCCTCCATAGAGAAGGCTTTGATGTAACGTCGCATCTTCTGCATCATTGAGTCATTTCTGTCCTCAACCCTGCAGAAATAATCAGTAAACCAGGAGTCACAAATGATTCAAGACAAAAGCTGTTACATGGTAAAATATTATTTACAGTTACATATGTTACACGGTAATGAGCTGTGATTAAATTTTTTGGGGGGGGGTCCACATCTGTTCTCATCATATTTTGTGTTTATGCTTAAAGAAACAGTTAAACATTCAGTGAAATGCTTCTTTGTTAACAGAAAGATACAAATTTGCTCACTGACCACAATCGTAGTAGTTTTTGACAGACCTCAGCCACAAGTCATATTTTGTTTTCGTAAGATGCACCACTTTCACTCCATTACTGATACAATGCCATTGTTATTACTCCTCCCACAACTACACATATGGACTATGTCAAATTTAAAGGGAAGTTTGACATTTTTGAAAAATACACTTGTTCAATTTGGTGCTGGTATGCAGGCAAGCTTTTTCTCTGTATGCTAACCGAGGCTACAAGCTGCTGGCTGCAGTTCCATATTTCCAGTAAAAGTGGAATCAATCTCCTCATTTTACAAAATTTCTAAATTTTGTTGTTGTCTGCATGAGGAGGAAGTGTGGTGGTAACAGCATAGTGTTATCAGGAGAATAAGAGTTGTGGTGTTTACTCAAAGCACAACATGACTTGTGGCTGAAGTGGAGGATTTAGGCTGTGGTCAGTGGACACATTTCCTCCTTGTGTGATTATTTTAGTAAAAAATAAAGACTCTGCTTCAGTACATTTTTGCTGTGTTTGGGTGGATCTTCAACCTTTAAAGCCTTTGTTTTTGTTCCTGGCATTGCTGTACTCTCTTACCTGAGATACCAGTGCTCCTTCAGGCCGTAGTTTAGCCCACATACCCCCAGCCGTGGCCACAGGCAGCGGGGAAGCCTCCTCTCCAGCATCAGAGTTGTGGCCACCACCTGCACAACAACATCACAGCTGTAACCATGACACAGCAACACTTACTGCATGTTGATGAGGCAATTGTGTACAAGTGTGTAACGGTGTATTAGTATGTGACCTGAGTCCTCCAGAGCTCGTCTCTCTCCTGGGCCACCCTCCAGTGTGTGTCACTCATCATGGCGATGAGCAGATTCAGCAGAAGGATGTAGGAGACCACAGAGAAGATGCAGTGCAGCACATGGACGATGGGGGGTGTAGTGAAGGTGTGGTCCACTGGCAAGTCAATGAGGCCCACACTGAGCTCAAATTGGGAGAAGAGGGTGATGGGGAAGGAGCGATATGCAGGGATGGAGTCTGGCTCCTGGGTCATATACACCATCCACAGGGCTGAGAGGAAAAATTAAGAAAAACGTAACGTGTATAAAGGAGCAGAAAATTCTCCTATTTTGAAGGAATTTCTTGTTAAAGCTTTGTGAGGGGTTAAAGAGATGTTTGTACACACTGCCAAAAATATACTCACAGGTGGAAAAACCAATGAGCACAATGAAACTGAGCCACATAAACTTGGTCAGGTCTCCAAATATAATCTAGGGGGAAATGAGACGTAGGTTAGGTCAGTCTGAAAACACAAATAGGTGAAGCTCAAAAACCAAAACAACAAATCAACACATCTGCTTGAAGACATATGGGCACAGGTGTGTGAGAGGAACAAACTCCTCTTTCTCTGTTCCTCATGAGCTCCTATAGTATGCAGCCCAGACCGAGCTATCACCTACCTTCTGTATCATGATGACGTAGGGGCCGAGCATTTCGAAACCTCGGGCGAAGAACATGACGTTGCACCAGCCGAGGACCAAACACACTGCCATCACTTCGGCCTCCCCCTGCACTCCGCAGGCTCTGAACACACACAGCAGCACCACCAGGCACGCATAGCCGATCCTGGTCAAAACAATGCAAACAGCAGCAGAAAGGTTGGATGGTATTTCCAGACAGAGCGCCTTATTTCACTGCACAGAAGTGTGTGTACTAACAGGATGACATGGAAGGGGCCTCCCAGTGCTGTCTGGCCAAAGTAGCGCTTCGCTCCCACCCTCAGTATATCAGGGATCTGTTGGAGGAGGGGATACAGCAGGATGTGTCAGTGTAAAACTAGCATACAACATTTATTAAGACAGAATATTTCAAATATTGACCTCCAGCAAGAGGATGAGGAAAGCTCCCAGGACGCTGATGACCTCTCCCGCCAGCCGCAGGTTGTCCTCATATGTCACATAACTCTCCTGAGGCAGGCAAATGGGGGAATAAAGTTTGTATTGATATTAAAAGCTTCTTATCATTAAACTGTGTGTCCTATGAAGGCGTGCAGCTTGACATTTGTACAATGTAATAAGAACAAGTAAAGAGTTACAGCTCCTTTTGCGCGGTTTAAGAGTTGAGATCATCATAACAATGATATTTATTTAAGAGCAGAACCCTGCATAAACAATTGTCTACTTTTAATCTGAAAAGCTTCTTGTCTGTCCAGGGGTGAAGAAGTACTGATATCTTTGACTAAAAGTGGCACATTATTTACAAATACTGCCATACAACAAAACTACTGCATTCAAGTAAATGTATGTAAAATATTTGAAAAGTCAAAAACCCTCTATTGAAAAAACCCTGACAAGTATACGTTGTGTACTCAGAAATATACATAGAATTAAAGAAAGAAAACAGCACAAAAGAGAAAGAAAACAAAATAAAAGTACACATATGTCAGAATGTCCCCTGTTAGCAATATACTGTGACACTATTTAGATCATAATTATTACTTTATTTACATCTGAGAAGTACTTTATTGTAGCTCCAGCACTGACATGCTGTCGGACCATGAGTTGATCTTGTAGTTGCTTTATATACTTTTGAGTAGTTTAATCTATAATAATGCACCACTTAAATACATTTTAAAATTTCACTTGCAAATTTTGAATCTGAAAAGTAGCTTTTAAATGAAGCGTTCAAGAAAAAAGGAATAAATGTGGTGGAGTAAAAAGTACAGCAGTAAATATTGAGGTCTGTTTATGGTCCAGCATATACAGTATGTTATAACCTCACACAATTTTACATGGTCAGACTGTAATGACACATTTATGCCATGATTTTATACCTATAACCTACATTGAGCGCCTTCTGTACTCGGATGGTTTTGTCCATGTCTGACTGTGTGTAGTTCTCCGGAGCATCCTTTAGAGGGCGAAACACACAACATAGTGTGAATGTCCCGATGTACAGGAGGTACAGCAACAGCAGCAGCCTGACACAAGAAGAAGGGGGACAAAACACACTGTAAAACAAGACTGGACAAGTGTACAGTTCATTTTAATTTAGACGAAAAAAACATCGCTACCTGAAGTAGTGTTTTCCATACAGGTTCCATTTCAGACTGACCAGCTGCCTCACAGGAGTCACCTCCAGGATCCCTCTCGCCTGCAGAAAAAAAAAAGTTTTTATTTCCGGTCAGCCTCACAATATAGTGTGATATTTCCCTTAAAGAGCTCCCCAAACATGCACAATACTCTGCTTGGAGCAACAATGTCTGTCTGATATGTTTTTTTCCACAAAAGAAAGTTCAATTAAGTCGTTTAACTACTTATAATTTCATTTATACCTTCATCCTTATTAAAAATCCCAGAATCTCAATGAATATGTATACATTTTATTTTAGAAATGTAACTGCAGGACTCAAGATGTCTCATGCTTCACTCTCAGGTCCATTGTCAGGGTATGTTCACTGAAGGCTTCAAGTTTTCACATTACATTCTTCTAGGTTGAATGTTGGACCATAATTGGTTTTCAAACAACTTGTGATGTCAAAAAGGTAGGTGCACCCCTTAAAATCAGATTTTTAATGAGCACAGAGAAACATTCTCTTTTCTCTCTCTCATCATTCTCCCCAGTGAAACGTAATCATTTAACTGTTGGAACAAAAGGAAAAACTGATTTTTTTTTTTTTAATGGAGGGGGACTTTAAATAACATGTAGATCTTGTCTTGTACCTCTCTCTGGTGGCTGCTCACAATGAGCTCCAGCACTGACATGCTGTCGGCCCATGAGTCGATCTCCGTAAGGTCGTACAGGTGAGAGCTCAAAGGCCCCAGACTCCACTGGACAATACGTCGTTTGTTCACCAGGTGCTGAAAAGCCTGAGAGAGGCAGACGGGAATCGCAGCAGTGAAGATGGGAAAATGGGATGAGTGAAATAATCTGCTCTACCTTTCATGTTGGATGTTCACCATTTGAGTCCTCCCATGCTCTGCTCACCACAATGTTTCCCTCTTTGGCAGCCAGTTTAAAAGGTGTAAGGCCTCGGTAGTTGGGCACCATGTCGAGTGGCAGTGACTGGTCCAGCTCTGCATCGCGTGCCATAATCAGGTCAATCGCCTGGCACGCAATCGTCTTGTTGGGCTGCAGAACCAAAATGTGAAGCAGTGTGTTGCCTACAGAGAATACAAGGAGTGTGTAGACAAGCGACGTGTGAGAAGAGAAAACAAGGATATTAATTATTCATAACCAACAGATACACAAATGTACATGGCTGGATTAACCTCTTGAGGCGCCCCAGGGGAGGCACACAGACATCAATCAGTACTCCACAGTTTTAATGATTAGATAATTCATTAATCAGGTAATTGACAAGAAATGAATCACAATTTGGTGATTGATGAATTGTTATTTTAAGAAAGAATTTCACATATCCACTGGTACTCTTCTCCAATTGGAAGATTTGCTACATTTATAGTAAACTCAATTTAGTTTTTGACAAAAAACAGGAACTTGAAAATTATATATTTTATTCATCTATTATATATTTTTTGTACTGAACAACCAGCTGAAGTTGAGGATAATTGTTAGTTGAGCCTTTCAGTAGTCTAGTGCCCACTTCGCTTGGTTATAAAAAAAATAGTACTGTATCTTCTCTCACTCAAGGGTCCACATTTCATACCTCGGTAATCCTGGACCCTGGTACTGGCCCCTGCGTCGATCAACATGGAGATAATGTCCTCGTTCCCAGCACATGTAGCAAAAGAGAGGATGTGCTCACCTGTTAAACAAATGTATATGTCAAAAAACAAGTTTGTTTGTGCGTCCCATTGCACAACCCATTGTGCACAAAACCATATATTAAAGCAGATACTTTTATCAAAAATATTTTTTGTTCACACACACATTAGGACCTGACCGCCCCACACATTTCACTATAAAATCACTTGTGCTGATTTACCACAGTATAGAAGTCCTCCTATCCTCTTCCTAAAATACAGGCCGGTGACTCGCGGTGTTGTTACATCAGCGCCACGACTGATGAGATGATGAACCAGATTGATGTTCTGATTCACCACAGTGATGTGGAGCGGAGTAACACCTGGAGCAGAGCAGAGCGAGAAAGTCTACATCAGTCCACTGTGAATTAACTGGTTTCAAAGTAAAGCAATTGCCAATCTCTAACCCCAGCTGTTCAAACAACAAGTATGCATCAGGTTCGGTTCTACAAGTGGATGAAGAAGCTCTGTCTTAGAAGTCACTACAGTTAACTGTTGTCTGTCATTGATTGTTAGATGGTTTTGTAAATGATCCACTGTGTAGATGAATGACCTATATGAAGAGAAAAAAGATTGATGACATGATTTGACAAATAAAAAGTTGAGTAAAAGCTGCTTTGTGTACAGGTTTGATACTTCACTGTGTGGGTTTTGTCAATTGATGCTTTTACTTTTTGTCAGTTACATCGAAACACTCACAGGTCTTGCTAATTACTTGAATTAGTGTCCTGTAACAAGCTGTCATATCTGACACTGTCTACAATGCAGGCGTATCTCTTCATTATTTTTAATTGAAGACATAAAAAGAACAACTTTACCTGTTTAGACTCACACATACAATGAGTTTTAGACTGCATGTTGTGTGTTTGTGTCTGTGTGTGTAAGTGTATGAGAGTTTATGCATGTAAACCTTGGAAAAGCTCAGAGGTCATGGGCTCGTTGATGAGTTCAGGAGCTCCGTCCATCAGAGCCACAGCAGCATCCAGGTTGTCGCTCATCACAGCAACATGAAGAGCTGTCTCTCCGAGGGCTCCTGAATGAGAGCGTTACAACTTCACAGTTTACAAAAGACATATATGAATAACAACACAGGAAGGTGTAAATTCACCCTCAAGGCTTACCTCTCTCAAAGATGTTGGTGGATGCACAGCTTAGCAGTTTCTTGATGCACCCAGCGCTGTTCTTTTTAGCCGCATAGAAGAGAGGAATGTCATTTATGCTGAGGGAAGAAAGACAGAAACAAAACATCACATGTAGTGTCATTATACTGGCAAATGAATAATTTAGACATAAACAGCAGTGGAAAGTGGTATCAGATATGACTTTATTACTTTTTTGTGTGGAACAGAAATGTTTCATCCAACATCTCGTTCCATCCTTTTTTGTTTTGAAGGCGAAACCTCAGCTGGGTCCACCAATGGTTGAGCTCGCTCGGAGCAGATCTGGCCAGAGACGGAGACATTGGTACCTGATGTTCGACTGGAAGAATGAAATGGAGAGTTAGGATAATTTTCAACGACATAGAAAGAGAAAAGATCAAAAATTAATGATTGATTAAATGAAAACAAAATAAAATATAGTGATGTCTTCAAAAGCTGGACAGACATATATCATTATTTAGGCCTTGAAAATTTATTATTTTTGGTATTCATTTATACTTTTTTCAAAAAGAAAGGTGGTAAACCATGAGCCAAAAAAAAGATCTTACCTTTAAACAAGAAAAGTGTCGCTCCTCAACTTTGGCTGATACTCACTCATAACACTCAAAATTAGAAAAAGCACCCATAAAATGTCCATGAGGAGGAGTGAAATCCCTGTGCAATCCATATTATATATGCCCGAGCCACGAGGGAGGAGACATGTGGAGGGATTACAAATGAATGGGTGGAGAGGGAGGATGGGTGCGCAGCGCACAGGTAAGACAGAGAGAGTGAGGCTGTAATGAGCAGGCAGACTTTCACCATCTGTTCAGAAATGCCACAGAGAAAGTTGTGCTTTAAGTTTCAACCTATGGTTGAACAGGGACTCCTTTATCATGCTGATCTGAAATTATTGGCTCGATTCGGTCACCTTAAAAGTGAAGTGGTCCGGTCCCTAATCCCAGTATATCTCTCTGCTACCACCATTCCTCCTACTACCACCAAAACCTGCATGGCCACTATAACAATTCTGCAACATCATGACAGTCAACACATTGCAGCCATTGTTTAAAGCGAACTGTGAAGAAAACCTGTTTGGAAATTGCAAGCATGTATGTCTGAACACAGGTGTATAATTTCAACCACATATTAAGGCATGATGGTGTAGTTTTATATTATTTTCCGTTGCTCTGTAAATGGGCCAATTTCTCCAAGTGAAACTGGGATTATTTGTTGAGTAAAAATGGAGATGATGTAGGATTTTCAAGTATGTTGATTCTTGTGCACAAAAACAAAACATGACTAGTTTCATTCACAGTGATTTAACATGTTGAGCACCATTCGTGTGTCAACAGAAATGATCACACATACGGTAATTGCTGCATTAGGAAGACCATAATGATCATTTAGGGGTTGGCAACGTCATGTCATAAAGGCAATGTCACTTTTCTTCTGAAGGCGTAAAAACAAAGCTGGTGGTACATTTTCTTTTCTGAACTTTACATTTTTTTAAGAGATAAAGTATCCACCTGACAAGAAGCTACAGACTCCATGTCCAAACAGCTGAAATATTTGCAAACTGCTGAATCAGTCAACTTCTGTAACACTTCTGGTCACCACGGCCATCGTGTACAAGTATTTTTCCGCACCATTTATAGGTCATGACTAACAGACCAGCCGGCCGCAGGATAAACAGGGTTTAGGAATACTCTATAGGAGGCCCTAGTAATGGTTGCAGATGTGGCTGACATTTAGTATTGTGGAGATAATAGCTGTTTACCAGATGGGGAGCACCATCTTTAAGCAGTGTCATAAAGACCAGTGGTTTCCACGCTGTTAATGTCTTTATAAGGAAACAATAACACCATAAAAACATGATTTTGTGGGTTTTGTGTTCACTTGTTTCTGGACATACGTAACAACACCATATCAATGTGAGTTGGGACGCCACAGAAAACAGTTATTACAGACAGTTAACAGATGCTCTTATTCAGAATGACTTAACCCAACAGTGCTTAATGATCATTATTTAAGCTGTATAATACGGGTAATTGCAAACTTCAATGAGCTCTAACTGCTTCTTAATCTCTAAAATTGTATTATTCCTAATGTTTTATTTTAGATTATCTTTAAACACCTTTGAATTGAAACTAAAATTAAAGCAATATCTTTATTCCTTCATCCCTGACAGCACTGTGATAACAAATAGAAAATTCCACATCTTGTGAGTGAATCTCATCATTCTCTTTAATTCGGCAGGAGTTCATTTCAGTGGCGAAGAAGTATTCATATCATTTAATTCAGAAAAACTTGGCAGGTAAGTACAGTCTCTAGATACCTAAACAGAACTTCGCCTGATGATTTATTTTTTCTGCCACTTTACACTTCTCATTTTGACAAAACCTATTAATCTTCAAAAACAGTGTTTCTTAACCCTGGGAACCTGCTGCCCTGCATGTTATAGATGTTTCCCTGCTCCAACACACCTGATTCAATGGGCTGGTTGTTATCAGACACAGTTTGTATACTGCTGGGCAGTATAATTTGTAACAATGAATTATATTTGATAAGTTTGTTTTCAATGTAAAATCCCATTCTGCAAAATATCTCTAAGTGATAGCTGCCAAAAAATGCAGTGGAATAAAAGGACAGTATTTTACTCTGTGATGTAGTGCATTATAATTAGCAAAACATTTTAAATATCTCAGATGAGTCTGCATGATTACATCATTATCTGGACTTCAGAATAAAGTTTGTTGGTGAAAATGACCTTGCAGTTTGACATTGGGACAATGTGTGGACCAGTCATTGCACTGCAGTGTGACAGTGGCAGCCGGATCACACTGGCAGAATAGTGTTGAGGTTTGTGTACAGGGTCCTGCTATCAGTCTAGATCTGCTCTGATATCAGCAGAAGTGGGACATGTGGGAAACCAGTGTCTGTTCTTGGGTTGCTGCTGATCCAAGCAGATCTCAAACTGTGATTTTACACAAACCTGCTGATCTGTGAAACATAAAGTACTAGGAGTTCACTCTTTAACAGCGTGAAGGTGATATTAGAACATCAAGGTGAATATTCATGTTGTAGGTGTGCTAAAGTTTATATATTTCTCATGCATGATGTTTCTCCATATCGGAAATATCGATAGAAATGTTAGTTGACAGATGACCTTGCATGAGTTTATGATTTGAACCTATGAACCAGTTTATTAAACACTGCACCTTAAACCGCTGGTATCTCTGTTGGGTGCCATCCTGAACCACTCCGTCCATTTGTTGTGTTTGATCTGGCCACATTAGATTAATCAATTATAAACCAATATGGAATTTCAAATGATTCAAGACTGTCTTGCTGCTAAACTAAACACAAGTTGTGCTGATATGGTCCAATGACCAAAATGTTCGCTTTTCTGGGGTTGGCCATCACTTTGGTCAAGTTTCAGTTTCATTTGGTTTTACACAGATCAAATTTGAACTCTCCCAAAAATCAATCCTGAATCAGACACAATACTCACGTCTTTATGAATCAGAGTTGAAATATGACTGAACAACAAAATAATGTAATGTTTAATGTTAAATCAAATTATAAGTTTGACTTCTTTTGTGTTAATGATCGGAACTGAAAGTTTCCAGCATGTCTTTCTTTAAATCTCAAATCATTTGCACCTTCTTTAATGTTTTCATATTTTCCACTGTTGCATTTCGTCTGTCTCCTCTCTCCTCATCTCTCCATTCACTCTCTGCAAATATAAAAAGCAAACCCATAATACTGTTAGTTAGAGCATTTGTGGATTAACAGGTTAAAGTGGTGGGCATACAGGTAATGAGCTATCGAGTTACATCTAAGCTCACTTTGTATAGCAGCAACAAGCTAGATAACTAAAAAACAACAACAGAATAGCAGGTAAAAGGCACTTGGATTCATTAAGAGAGATGGACACTTAGAAAAAACAAGAAGGATGTTTTTTGTTTTTTTAAATAAAATCATATTTATTTTACAAATTTGCACAGTTACGGAGTAGTGAACACTCACACAAGTAAACAGCTAGTAATGTGTGTAGCCTGACACACACGCACGCACGCACGCACGCACGCACGCACGCACTCACACACACACACACACACACACACACACACACACACACACACACACACACACACACACACACACACACACACACAGCGCCATGTACAGCATATACCTGATGTAGACAGTAACACAGCCTCAAGTACAGCACACACATATTGCAGACACACAGGTTCATACTTGCAAAGCATTTCGCTTCCTGCCTTCAAGTCTAAATCAGATCAGATTTTGTCCATCTTTCCCATTTCACACATTCACAATGCTTCAATGACTCAGTGTCTTTACTCAAGCAATCGAACAAAAAGAGGTGACGTGTGAAATGTACACTTTAAAGTGGGTGGTGTTTGGTCCTGTTTTCGTCACAGATGGATGCTTGTGTTTGCAGCTGAGGTGTAATTTGTAACATTTTACAGTATGTGAGCTCTGCTGCCACTGACAAGCTCTGCAGTGACAGTGACTACAAACAGGGCTGCTCCCAGACTCTCGATATGTCTGTTAAAGAGGGGAAAAAACATGGCTTACTGTTTTTAACGACATCTTTTTTTAGGTTTTCCCGATTTTATGGCAGTGATTGATATCGAATCTCAGGGTTTGCAGTGCTGATTTTGGACTGGTGGTTTATTGCAATTTGCTGGAACATTGAACAAACTATACATCTATTTGAAGGCTAATGGTAAGACCCGATTAGGCCACCATTGGCTGCAAGGTTTTACAAGTTTTTTTTTAGCATTTGGCATTTAAAGTAGAGAGGAAGTGACATAACTTTACAAATAACTCCAAAAAATACTAGAAAAAGTCTTTGATTGTCTTCACGCAATTCTTTGTGAGGAGATATCTCCCTAAGTATTTTAACAAAAAATATTTTATAGTTTTATTGTACTCTGAGGATGGGGAAATTAAAATGTTTTAGGGAGGGAGATTAGTGGAAGAGAGGATGACATAGGATTGCAAATGGGTGAGGAGAGAAGAAGGCAGACAACAACAAAGTGACATTTAGTGAAAAACAGAGATGAATCTTTAAAGTCCTCCGTCTCCTCAGTGACTTCCTAACCTCACTTTGACCTGGACTGCTGCTCCCACGGTGCATCTCTCTTCTGTTACTTGTCACGAGTGACTGGCTGGAAAAGTCCGAGCCTCTTTTCACTCCTTCTGGTTGCAGTGTCAGGTTTATCAGGACGGACAGAGTGGCACTGTTAGCTGATTCTTTTTTTGTTTTGGCTTAAAATGTGCTCCATCAAAATAAAGCGTTGCAGAAACCAGACGCAACAAGCAGAGGAATGTGAAAACCATAGAAATCCATGGCACAGGATGTCAGACCTCCACCTGCCCTTGTGTCAGATGGGCCTTGAGCTGCTGGGCTGCGCTGACAATCTTCCTCTGGTGTCCCAACAAGTTCACTCCGAGATTCTGGACATCTCTGAAGAAGAGTTCAGATAACAACATTTTGGTCAATATTAATTTCTTGAAAACATCTACACTATATTGACATGTAGGATTCGTCACATGGTCTGACGACAGATGCCTGAAGTTTAATATCACCAAAACCAATGAGTTTGTGGTGATCTTTAAACTTTTGATATGCTTTTTAAGATGGCTGACGAAAACATAGAAAACACAAGAGTAAAAGAAAAAAACAAATACCAAAACTACAGTAATAACCATATATACTTACTCCATAGTGAGCCTGCTGACTCTGTCTAATGTGTCCAGGTGCGCTCGATCAAACTCATCCTGGTATCTCTCCATCCTCAGTGCCTTCAGCCAATCACTGACTGTCGCCACTGACGTTAGGTCTGTGGGGGTGGGGCTGAGCAGTGGCTGGGAGCAGCTTCTGTAAATGTCAAAAACGGGAGTGTGAAAATAACTGTAGCAGATTGTACATCACCTTCTGCCTCTGATACGTTTCGAAGCAGCATTGGCCAGAAGCTGCCGTCTCACCGAGTCGGCTCCGCCTTCAGGGAAGCAGGGTGCCTGATGAGCCGATCCAAAGAGGACAGGAGTGAGTCAAAGCCTGGCCGGTCCCCTCGATCGGCCTGCCAGCACTGAAGCATCAGAGAGTGAAGGGCAGGGGGGCAGCTGTGGGGGGCAGGGAGACGATACTGATCTGCTACTGCCTTCATCACCTGCAGACAGAGGGAGAGAGGCATGAAACATAAGTGGGGCAGATGGTGTGAGGAGTCTTGTGTAATTGGCTTCCATAAAAGGTCACTGACCACTGAGGGTTTGAACGAGTGACTAAGAGAAAATTATGCAAATTTCAGATGCTTGGCATTTTGTCACCATTTAAACATGCCTGTTATGTAACGGGAGGAGGGCATGATAATACAGTGCATTTAAATAGTTAATGTCGTTGCATGTAGATTTTAAGCACTGGCTGGCTGCTTTCGTGTAATAATACTTTTTATTCCAATGGAAATATCGTACAACCCCCAAAGGCTGTGTGCAGAGTATGAAATATATTAAACATAAAATATTTTTAGCCAGGTAGAAATATAATTACAGTTAGTTAATGAAATTGTTTTTGTACATGTTTAATTTATTTTCGGTAAACCTAGTCAGTAGCAATGTTATTTCATCATTGCTTGGCTGGGTTTTGAACATTATTCTCCTCCTTTAAAGAAAATAGCACAGAACAGCAATAAACAAGGGTGGATCAAAAGGTTCAGAGACTCTTCCTGTTGCACGTGAACGGTGACGTGCATGGAGCAGGGAGAAGGTATAATCTCAGTGAGTAGGTAGTGGCCTTGATCAACATCAACACCTGAGTTAAATCAATTTTTTGGGAGCAGTGGTGCATGCATATCAGCAATTTCTTCATTGACATGAGCAGGGCGCATGTCAAATGTTGTTTCAAAACTTAGGAAATTGGCAACTAAGACATGAAATGTTTGAGAAAGCCAATTGCAATGAAGTAATGAGGCAGACGAGGTGTTTTGAGTGACATTTGCGTTTAAAGAGGAGCAGAACGTCACTGTCAAAGACAGAGGAAGGCGTGTGAGGTCAGGAGCAACCAGGTTGGTTTTTTTTTTACGTTCGTGGGGTTTTGAATTTGTCCCCCAGGGTCAGACTGTCACCACTGAGTTCAACTGTGATGTTCTGATGCATTTGAGGGAAACATTCAGTGCAAACAACCTGAACTGTGAGGTAATGACTGAATGAAGCGAAATAACAAGAAATGAGAGGACTGATAGATCTTTAGTCCAGCAGGGCGCCTCTGTAATTTCATTTTTAATAGTATTATTACATTGAATTACACTGCACTAGAGATACCTAAGCAAAGGATTGTGCATTTCCATCACTTAGTGATTTTAAGTTTTCCTGCACAGGCAGCACTCTCCTTGATACTCACTTCTTGATTGCTCATGTCCCAGTATGGACGCTCTCCGTAGGACATGACTTCCCACATCAGTATGCCAAAGCTCCAGACATCACTAGCTGAGCTGAACTTGCGATGTTGAAAAGCTTCTGGTGCTGTCCACCTCACAGGAATCTTACTGCCCTGATAGAGGACAACAGAGCACAATGACATGGTTACTTAAAAAAACAGAAACCAAAGAAATCAGACCAAAGGAACTCTATGTCTCAGAACGTACCAGTGAGGCAGTGTATGTAGGTATGTTGTGGTCCAGGCCCCTCATAAGTCGGGAGAGGCCAAAGTCAGACACTTTACACACCAGGTTGGAGTTGACCAGCACGTTCCTGGCTGCCAGGTCTCGATGGACAAAGTTTCTCTCAGAGAGGTAACGCATCCCTGCGCCAACTCCTCTGAGCATCCCAACAAGCTGGAGGACACTGAACTGGCCTTCATTCTCCTGAATGAATTAAGAGGGCAGGTCGGATTTAGCGATTTAGTGTGTCGGAACATGGTGGCTGTCACAAACAACATGCTACTTATGGAAACTGGTGACGGTGTTGTTTTCTCACCCTGAGGAAGCCATCCAGGGGCCCGTTCTCCATGAATTCTGTGATGATCCTCTCCGGGGGGGTGTGGGTGACAACACCCTCTAACTTCAACACATTTGGGTGGTCAAACTGTCCCAGGACCCCCGCTTCACTGAGGAACATCCCCCTCTCTCTGTCGGACGCACCCCAGCGCAGAGTCTTCACTGCTACCAATACTTCCCTGCGACCCACAGGACGGTAGCGGCCCCGGGAAACCTCACCAAACTGGGCTGCAGGGGAGATGAAGTGGATCAGATTACACTGTTGTGATAGTTGTCACATTATCACAGGCAAATAAAAAAAAAAAGAGAGTATCAAGCCTACCTGCACCAATTACCTCCTCAATCTTGAGATGACTGGGATCTATCTCACGGGCAAATTCTTTGACCGCCTCACTGGGGTCCTCGTACGTGGATGGGTCGACATAATACTTCACTCCACCTGGAATTAAAAAATAAAGTTGTGGAACTAAGTCGATTTTTTTGCATTTTATTTTTGACATTTAACCAAAGATTTATTTTAATGACACCAGGTCAGGATTATTTTTCAATGCACAGCAGAGAGAATTTATTCCACACAATAAAAGATACGCTGATGCACTGTATATCTATATATTAGTTACATTTAATCAGAACAACATTGAGCCATTGTCTCTGTTTTCAGTGAAATCATAAAGGGTTTGCTTTTAGAAGAAAAAACATCTTTACTTGAAGTTAATTAAATAGGACTTTGGTTAAAACAATTTATTAAACAAATGAAAGAAAACAAAATGAAACAAATTTAATCCAAACAAATTGTTTTCTGTGCCTCTAAGTCATTTAAAATGTTGTTATGGTAGCCCTTTTGTGCAAGGCAAATATATCACTTTAAAAGATACAATCAATTTCACTAAATTAAATTTAAACTTAATCAAATAACATTAAATTAAATATGTCCATGCTCACCTCGGTTACTGATGTACCTCTGGAGTCTGTCGCTGTATGGACTCTCCCTCCTCTTACTGCCAAGTGAAAGCAAACTGTGTGAATTTACACAAAATTAACAAAACATTGCATGCATGATTGCATTCATGTTTTGACCACCTACCTGCGAAATACCACCACAACGACAATCGCTGCCACAACAAGAAGAAAAGCCGCCCCTCCCATCACGGAGCCCACCAGCAGAGGAAGTCGATTCTGGATCTGCTGTGAATGTTCTTCTGAGAATATATGAAAATTAAAATGTGTGTCATCTGAAAGGTCATTAACTACATAACATCAGTCTTCTGTTGTTTCCAGAACTTGAACTAATTACGTACCAAAACACTGTTGTTACTACAGCTGAATACACTCTATTTTAGTGTACTTTTTCTTTTAAACTAATCATCTCAGGGATTTTCATTTAAATAAGGCATATGAATGAAAAACATACATATCAATAACACGATGGGGATCGAGCCTGTGGTCCACTGATTAGAGCTCTTTCATTTCCAGTATTATTAATTGAAAGAACTGTGATATTCCCGTGAAAAATTACACATGGACAGAGTTTTCGGTTATCTCGAAAGAATACTGCAATTAACTACAAAATAGCTTGAAATGTGAGAGGTAATCATCATGGAAAGCATTATCATGTTGATAATGAGACAGAAAGTTTTCAATTAAAAATGACCAAACAGAGAGCATTGTTTATAAAAAAAAAAAAAAAAAAAAAAAAAAAAGAGTTGGTCGACGTGTTCATACCAAGGGAATTACTTCTTCTAGTCTCTAAGAGCTTCTGTACTTCTAAGTTGCACTTAACACAATGAACTCACTTCTATTTGGATAAAATTAATTTTCTACTTTAGTAGTATACAGTATACTGTGTCAGTGCTCTTTCCTATCTCTGTCTTGTTCCCGACTTATTCTTTATTCCCAGATGGATCTCACTACCCTAACATTCACTAGTCCTCTTAATCTCCTAAATAATCTTTTTTCTTCTATTAATAAGCCTTCTTTCCCTTAATATGGTAATTTCCACTAGTTTAGTTGTGCATTTGTCACAATAATGCACTTTGCTGAGATGGATTTGACTGGTATTAAAATCAATGAGTGCTGTACCCAGAGGCAGCGTTGTGAAGTAGATGGTGTTGCTGTAGGGGCCGTAGCCTCGTTCATTTCGAGCTCTGATCTGGAAAGCGTAGATGGAGCCGGGAATCAGAGAGTTGACGGTCACTGTGTTGGTCTCACTGTACACACTCAGTGCACTGTCCACATCTGAACCCTGAGGAACACAGAAATAGGATATTAAGCGGACCTGTTCATTTTCATTCTGTACAAACATGACCAATATGCTTGTTAAAACCTCTGTGTGTGACTTTTCCCTGAACGTACCTTGTCATAGTATCGCAGTTGGTACTCCAGGATGTCTCCATTGGGCCTGTCCGGCTGAGGCCATGACAGAGTGATGGAGTCTGGGGCACGGCTCAGCTGATGCATCATGGGAACTGTACTGGGAACTGTGGGAGACAAGAGATGACTGAACATCCCACAACTTGAAAAAGTAGTGCTGCGTTGAAGTGACAGTGACCACATGGGGGCAGTGTTACAAAACCTGTGGGGGATATTCAGTGGAGCATGAAAGTGGAGTAGAAGTTGTTATCCAGCGCCAAGCGGGATCTAGTTACAGTCACAGTGCTGGCTAGCTAGACCGGTAATAGGGGAACTTTCCATTCATTTCATCAATAAAGTCTCAGAGCAGACAAATTAAGATTTTAGATAATTTAGGCTCATTGAAAGTTCTACTCAATATTGATCGGTTTCTTGGAAAATTGCATAATGGTGTACTTGGTCTGCACAATGCCCCATTCTCCTCTCCTCTCCCCACTCTTCTTTCATCCCTCTTTCTGTCTGTCTCTTTGTCTTCCCATCTCTCATTTGTCCCTTTCTTCCTCCACAGTGACTATAATGGGATCTGACAGGATATTGTAACCTCGAGCAACCTCCTGTCCAGAGAGCAGGAGTAGAAAAGATGGAGCAGAGAGACTGAAAGAGATTGAGAGAGGGGGAGAGAAACCCCAGATAGACACAGACACACACACGCACGCACACACACACGCACACACACACACACACACACGCACGCGCGCGCACGCACGCACGCACGCACACACACACACACACACGCACACACACGCACGCACACGCAGACACACACACACACACACGCACGCACGCACGCACGCACGCACACACACACACGCACACACTACCTACAGAAACATCATCATCATCAGAGCATCGCTCCCGCTTTCATCTCATCTTTTTCATCCTCTCTGTCCCGTTCTCACCTGACTGGCTTGTGGTGAAATTGATGCTTGTGTATCGAGCTGGAAAAGGACTCAAAGCTGACACCTCATTCATGGCTTGCACCTGTCAGGATGAAGAACACACCGATGTGACATTGAGAGCCTTTTTCTATTTACATTTATGACAGTGTTTGGGAAACAAAGACAGGCACTGGCAGCATTCACTATATCAGGATAACAAAAACCAGTAAATGGGAAATATCTGCCCATTATGAATAAGAAATAAGCTATGATTTAGTCGAGCCATGCCAAGCTAAATAATACATGTTAGTGACTATTTGCTGATGTGGAGCTTATGAAATAATACAGCACAGAGGACCCGCCTCTTCTGTGGCCCCAGACAATGCTTCAACATTCACAGAGAAACAACTTCCAACTGGCTCCATTGATTCAGTACAAACAGTATTTAACAGCTATTACTGTTAATGCAACCCAGTTTTAGAATAATTACATAATAACAGACTTTTTTTTTCCCACAGTACCTGTATGAGATAAGTGACTCTGGTCAGCAGGTTGTTGAGGGTGACCTTAGTTTGTTTCAGGTTGGTCTGGGAGGGGCTGAAGGTGACGCCCTCGCCACACCAGGAGCACAATGCCGGATTGGTGAAGGTGGCTGAGGGACAGATGCGACACACCACCCCGTACCACACCTCACTGCGGCCTCCCATGTCCACTGGGGGGCGCCACCTTAAGGACACCCCACCGTCGCCACTCTCATACTCCCAGGACAGAGAGACCGGAGCAGATGGAGGAGCTGAGGAGAAAACAGAGATGGGTTTGACATACATTATGTAAGTGGTGGACACTTAGATGAAAGCATCTGCTAAAACGTTTAAGATAGAAGAGAAACTGCATGATGGCAAAGACATTTATCCAGCAAAAAGTAATGGAAGGAACTTTGTGAAATAGTTTGGCGGTGTGGAATTTTAAGCTAAGTGAGCACAGGAACTTAATACTTTACAGTTTTTTTTCCATTGGTGCAATTTAAATATTAAAAGTTCCATTAAATAAAATGTATTTTGGTCACTGACCGTATCTCAGTTCTCACAGTCTCAGTAAATGACAAATGACTCTACTGAGGCCCCTCAAACGCCTCCCAGAGTGCCGAATATAAACAAACAAACAGACAAAGCTCACTTGTGCAGGCAGAAGAGTTGGCGTCATTGGTCGAGCGGTAAAAGCTGCTGCGACATTCACACACATTCGATCCCTCCTGGCTGGTTCTGCTGTTGGATGGACAAACAGAACAGGGACTCGAGCCCGAAACAGACTTAAAGTACCCCACAGGACAGGCTGCAGAGAGACAAGAAGAGACACAAGGATGGATGAGTTTATTCACAGTATACAATCACGTGGATAAAGTGATCACTGTCCCCTTTGAGGCAGTGGTGTTCAGAGCTGTGCTGTGTAGGACTCTGCAGGCTTTTTAAGCTATGAACCACTGCAGTTGTTGGTGGAAAAATAGAAACGGCACTGAGAAGTTGGCAGAGGAAAAACAAAACTGAGAATATCACCATCTGGCATTACATACCTAAAGCTATAAATAATGTGTCATACCCAGATAGAGTTTGTTGATATGGTGAGAAAACAAATTAGCCAAAAATAACATGTTTAAATAGGTCACAAACATACAATTCAAGTTAAAATAAAACTGCCAGTAATTTAGTTTGCTGCTAAACCCATTAAAAACATGATTAGTATCAGCTGAGTTAACAGAGCTGCAGCTGACAAAACAATATTTCCCTTGGTCCTCTTACTCCTTTGTTCTGGACCTTTCAACTATAACATACTGCCTTCATCATTCCCCAGGTGGTCTCACTGAACTATAGAGGTAGGCTAGTTAATGGAAAGTTTGAACATCATCATATTCATAACACCTAGGTCGAATGCTCGAGAAAAGTCGACTTCGAATGTACAGCTAATGATCACAGATTCATTGATAAGCGGATGTGTACATAACTGGTGTGTTAAGAAGGAAAGATACATGACAAATTAAGAGGAAATATGAACATCTGGCATTCATTACAGCAGTTCGGCCCACATCAGACTTTATTAATGTGGAGACAATCCCAGTGATCTGCGATATGCTCAGCTCATAAGCTGTCATCTTTTATTGTTTTGGCTGTTTCTATCCAGAGCAAAGTCAAACAGCAATAACTGGTTTGGGGTTGAGCGTCAATTTCAGCTTGGCTTTTGTGGTTCCCTTTGGTTCAAAAGTTCAATATGAAACACAGCAGTCTGTTGTTTGTTGTTGGTTTTGTCCTGAACTATCATTTGCTTTTGTTTACAGAGGAAGTGCCCTGTGTCAGCAGAGAGCAGCAAACCACCAGTCACACACACCAGAGAGGCCATATTGAGGCGGTGTCAGTGTTTTGAAGGAGCAGTACGACTCATTTACCTGTGTTAATCTTTATCTTAGTTTAATTTAGCATAAAGACCGGACACAAGAAACAACTTTTGCATAATCTAACCATAAACTCCTCCTAAAACATTTTTTACATTGTACCCATAAAAATAAATGTACTGCAGCTTCTACTGTGACATTGTCATTCTTGTGTTACTGTCTGTTTAAATACAAGACTCCACGTATGAGTGGTTACAGCAGGAGTTATAGTTGGCAAATGCTGTAATAAACACTTTATCTGCTATAACTGAATTATAATATGTTCTAAATTTTTATTTTTATATACTGATTAGCTACAGTAAAGTGTCAACATTTAGTCTACCGTGGTACATGACTTTCATTGGACAGCAATGCTATGTGTAATTACTCTCCAATAAAACAATGAGCAAAAATAAATACTCAGTAGGGATTGGTTTGACAATAACTAATGTATAATATGTGATGCAAACCACAACCGAGTGGAAACAAAAAAAAATATTCAAATTTAAAAATGTATATATTATTTCTGGCACTCTTATACACACATCCACACACGCATTAAAATACCATTTGAACCTGCAGGCTGTGGTCCTGAGCTGATGTGCTTTACAGTGGAAAAAACTGTGAGATGTGCCAGTTGTTAATGTCAACAGCAGGACAGCTGAGGTCAAGGTGATTGACACATCACTTCGTGCAGCTGTCGGCCAGAACCTAGAGTCGTCCTGACCAGGATTATGAGAATATTAAGTCTACAGTCTTCAGGTTGGTCTGCTGCCATTTTCACACTGTGTCGGTGTGTGTGTTTGAGCACCGGTGTCAGCTTAAGGTTGCATCATTCAAAATGAGGTTTCTTTGTCTGTAAGCTAAATGTACAGTGTGTGTGTATTCTCACAGAAAGGCTCTTGTATTTTTGAGTGTGTAAATGGCACACCTGAACGGGCAGCTTAAAAGAAGGCTCCTCATATGTTTTTAAAGAGTGTTAAAGTGCTCTCAGAGTTGGAGAATGAGACAGGATGTGTGTTTGTTCTTTATGGTCAGTGGGAGTGAACCTCTGACTTTATTTATATAACCTTGTCAAGACCAGGTAGCATGTCTTCAACTTGACATGCTGTATTAGCGTGTGGATGCATGTGTGTGTGCTAGATGGCGGTGGGGCAGCGTGGGAGAAGACACTAAGGCAAGCAGTGAAAGAAGGGAAGATAAACAGATAAAAGGCTTTCTGTGTTCTCACTTGTTTCGGAGAGCTGACTTCCCTTTTACAGAGGTGAGAAGAGGGAAAAGGGAGAGAGAGAGAAGTAAAAAGGATGTTGAAAGATCACAGAGGGAGACTTAAACCAGAGAAAGGGAAGAAGTGAACATGGAGACGGATGGCCCAAGACAGTTGTAAGATGAACAGTAAGATTATGTATATAAGCGCTCGATGATGGGGGAAAAACAAGGAAACTGAAAGGGAAAAACAGCACCAGAGCGACAACAGAGGAAGAGAAGAGAATATAACTTCCTCCATCTTTTATGCCCAAGCGGCACATTACCAGACGTGTTACCTTACGGCTCTGACATGAAACATGACTTTTCTACAAAGCCCCTCATCACCGGTGTTACGAGCTCCGGCAACAACTCAGCCCTCCTCCTCCTCGTCGGCCTGATTACAGCAACCAATGAGAGTGCGAGCCCTCTGCCCTCTTGCTTGATCTCTAACCAACACCTCCCCCCCATCTGCATCCATGCCTCACCTCATTCACTCGCTAAGCCATAAAGCAGATAGTACATCACAATTATGAACAGAAACCCACATGCCTTTACATCAGTGAATACAGAAGAGTTACAGCGAAGGTTTGGTGATAAAAAATACACAACCATAAATATTGTTGTGTGGGTAAAAATAACAGATATAAGTACTACTTCTTTCCTGAATCAACTGAATTTTCCTGCTTTACTTAAAAAACGAACAGGCTGCCTTTTTACAAACGAAATGACAGATCGACCAATTGAGAAAATAATGGATGGATGGATGGATGGATGGATGGATGGATGGATGGATGGATGGATGGATGGATGGATGGATGGATGGATAGATGGATGGATAGATAGATAGATAGATAGATAGATAGATAGATAGATAGATAGATAGATAGATAGATAGATAGATAGATAGATAGATAGATAGATAGATAGATAGATAGATAGATTAGGCTGAATAGATAGAGATTAGACAGGACATGATTAGGATCAGTTTGACAAAGGCCACATAGAAAAAGAAGGGTGATTTAAAACTACAACAAGACATAAACACAAAAAGAAAAAAGATGGCATTGAGGTGAGTAATTTGATATTAACATCAGACTTTGGTATGTAGATCACTGACCCAATTTCTCTTTTTTTCTATTTCTCTCTTTCATGCGCTCATTCTGTCTTTTGGCTCCCAGCATAATCTCTCTCTTTCTCTCTCTCTCCCCCTCTTGCTCCCTCTCGCTCTCTCTCGCTCTCTTTCTCTCTCTTTCTCTCTCAGAAAAACACACACAAACACACAAACATGTAAGCTTGATCACAGATGTGACCACACAACAGGAGGGGAGGGAACACACAGGGTCTGACTGTAAATGCCTTTCACTTTGTCCCTCCAGCCTTTGTTTTCTCTGCATTCTGCCATTCAGTGCAGCCGGAAACAGACAGACACTAAATCATATGCACTTCAATATCGTCCATTCCCATATAAGCTCCAACAGCACTCTGTGCCACGTGTAAAACCGAGTAATCCTTTGTGGGATTTTCTCATAAAAACAAGTCGCTTTTCATCGCTGATGAAATTTTTTGTCACAAAAACAGAAGCTAGGGTTTACTTTGCCACTGACTAAGAAGATAATTTTTTACTGCCTTATACATATTTTAACAAATTAGTGCACACACAGTTTTAGACAAATTCTTCATGTTCACAAAACTCTTAAGGAATAAAAGATTTATCTTAGCCAACCCACTGAATAGTGCAATATTTAAAGAGGCAACGTTTTGAGTCTTTGTCAAGCAAACATCCATGAAAAAGAAAGACACGGTGGTCTAAAAATGGAGGCTGCATGATGTAAATTACTCAAATTGTAGGTGGGGCTGTTCTTTCACAGGGATATTTACGCAAGACCCTACCTCATTAAACTTTTCAGAATGTGTCTATCTTTTTTTTATACGACTTTTGTCATGCATCTGCCCATCTGAATTATGATGAGCAATGATTAGCAATCCTAACAATTTTTTTTTAGAGGATAATGATTTTATTGAGGATTGTAGGAAAAGTGCTTGCCCAAACTATGTTACAATGTGAGCAATAAGGATAAATTAGATTATAATATAGAGTGTGAAGACAGTTTGTCGTGACTAGATGATTAACCTCCTTTATTATACCAATAGATTTTATAATATATATAATAACATAGTTTTGTTAACCGAGTCTGTATGATCTCTCCAATTCAAATTCTCATCAACAAGGATTCCCAAAAATTTAGCAGACGACACTCGAGGCTTCTCCACAGACTCTATTATAATTTTAAATGAACGCTTAGAATATGATTTTTTACCACTGAAGATGACAAAATTATATTTTTTAATATTCAAAGATAGTTTATTTAATCTAAACCATGTAGCATAGGCAGTTAAACCAACATTAGCATCCTTAATCAGTGAACTGCAATTTGAATGAGCGAGAACTAAGGTTGTGTCATCGGCAAACATTATTGGAGAAAGGATATTTGAGACATTTGACAGATCATTAATATAGATAAGGAATAATAAAGGTCCAAGAATAGACCCCTGTGAAACCCCACACAGTAGTCTAGCTTTGTTGAAATAGCAACCCTTTATGCAAACAAACTGTCTTCTGTTGGTGACATAATTTTTTAACTCTTTGTATGAAGTATCATGAAAACCATATTTGTGCAGTTTTTCCAGTAGAATATGATGATTAACGGTATCAAAAGCCTTTGAGAAGTCAATGAAAATACTGCAGGCAAATTCATTTTTATCGAATGCAGAGGTAACTTTGTCAATCAGGTGAGCCAGGGCCATGTTAGTGGAGGGATTTTTCAGGAAACTATACTGGTATTTATAAACAATTGAATTGGAATTTAGATGAAATCCTATTGTATTTAATTTTTTTGAATATTTTTTAAAAACATGGCAAGATAGATATGGGTCTATAGTTATTAAAACAACATAGACCATCTGCTTTAAACAAAGGAATAACTTTGGCAACTTTTAAATCCTCTGGCACAAGAAAAGATATAGAGAAGTGGCTTCAATATTGACTGATTCACCTGTTTAACGAGGAATGCAGAAATATTGTCATGACCAGCCGGAGATAGTTTTAGTTCATCAAGTATGTCACTTGTTTCTTGGATATCAGGGGGCTTGAATGAAGAGATAATAGGAATAGGAAAATCCAGTGGATTACCATGACAAGCAGGAATTTTGTTCACTGATTATAAGTATTTCTCTACCAAAATTGTATTCCTGGCACTGTGGGGCTTTCCATCACACATCTGTCTGTTGTGTATGGTAACAGGATTTGAAATTTAAACTGATAAAAAAAAAAATCATTACACTGCTTGCTCTGATGATCCAGCATGCTCGATAAATTTCCTTCACAAACAATCGATTTAATGTGGTTGTGTGTGTTCAAGCTGATTTATCATCACTGCTGGAAACACCCCACAGTGAGGATCCGCTAACAGTCAATACCGTATGTCATGATCATTTCACTCAACTGTGCTCAAAGAGTGACCTTTATTAATAGACTGGAAAAGCAACTGGATGTCAACACTACTTATAAGTGCACTTGACGTATGGCCGGTCATAATAGTGATGAAGAAAAAGGCACAATTGTTAAATTTGAGTGGAGAATAAACAAATAGTGCTCCACGATGTGCACTGAGAAAGATTTCTATGCCATTTCGTGATAAGTATAGCGTAGACTCACCCATCACACTCAGAATAATATCACACCTGCACTTTTACCTCTTCCTTCTGGCCAACTGCTCTTGTTTTCAAAAAAACAGTGTGCCTCAGGATAGTTAGTGGATGTGTCTGTGCTGAGAGCGAGTGCTATGGGTGACAAATCAGGACGATCTGACTTGTTGAATATTTCAGCACACATTCGCACAACACACAAAATATCAACATGGCTCCAAATGAACTCAAAGCTCATTTGAGTATTTGGCACTAATCTTTGTCCCAAATCCTCGATGGTGGCTTAAGGGGAATCAAACATAAGGAGCCTGTCTAAGGATGATGTACGGCCAGCTCAGACCAGCTCAGGGAACCCAAAACTGAAGGACTGTTCATGTTTGGCTGAACAGGTGTAATTGTGTCTCATGCTCAGTCATGTTTCTGCCTGTGCGCTCTGCCTCTCCGTCTCCCTTGTTGGATGTAAATGTCAAAAAGGAAAAACATCCTTATGTTGTTTGGCAAGGGGAAAAAAAAGTAACAGCAGACAGCTGCTGTTTGTCATCTGCCTCCCTCTGTCCTTATAATTTTTCAAAAGACTGAGGACCAGAACTGACTGCTGAATGTCATAGTGATCGTATAGGAGCCGGATGTTCTTTTAGACTTTCTTATATAAATAATTTAGGAATGATCTTTTAATGTCTCGCAGCCAAAATACCGGCTGTGTTTTTGTAAGTGTCTGATGTTCCAGTTGGGTTCTCAATTTATCATCAGCCCAAATGGCAGAGTGTTGTTTTGGTGAGTCTGAAATACCAGAATAATCAAGCATCGTGCATGTGACAGATTAACAGGAGGCTGTAAAGTTTGTTCTCGCTAGCATTTCTCAAGTGTGGTCATTTCAAGTGGTTCATTTTAATTTCAAACACATAGAAATCAGGACCTCTTTAAGTCGGTCTGGCTTCATGGTGGGAGAAAATCTTTTTAAGGATCTGAAAACCTGAATTCTCAATCAGCTTCTCACTGAGTGATTGGGATTGGTAACAGCAGTTATTTCACAAGAGATTTCTGTATTACTTTTTTTGTGTGTTCTATTTGTTGTTTTGAAGTGGGCAGGGCTCAGTTGGGAAAACACGATCAAGTCAAGGATTTCCACGCTCACACAAGATCCTGACAAAGCAGACTGGCTGAGATTTAAGAGTCTGTGAAGCAGCTCTGTGAGGCTTTAGGCTCAGCAGTGTTTGAGCTACATGCTAACATTCTCACAATGAATGTGCTAACACACTGAGGTTATCTAAATGAGGTATATGGACAGGAGGGGCCAGGGATTTCACCACTCACCTTGTGATTAGAGGGCAATCCACTCTACCACCCGAGGGACAGCCAGATAGATATATCCATAATATCCCATCATCGTAGTTTACGTGTTAAGCTACCAGCGTGCTTCAACAGAACTGCTTGTCGGATGTTAGGATAGAAACGGCTTTGAATACACACTTGGCACTACATGTTGTGCCAATCCATCCAGTAAGAGAGATATTTCACAACATAAGTGAAAACTTGCTGATGTGGCTTGACAAAAACATTAGGATTCATCAACTAGTAAATAGGAATGTCCGTGCAAAATTTTACAGCATCCAATACTTTAATCAAACTGATAAAAAAAAAAAACAGACACTGTCATCCATAAAGTTATGCCACCACCACTGCAAAAAAAGAATCTCTTCTCCAACAAAAGCATCAATTGTTAATGCTAAATAAATAGAATGCAAAAAGTAGTTTGCTAGGATGAAAAACCAAATAGATGAATCCTGTACTTACTTTAATTTTACTGTTTTAGCCTGTTAAGTCCTTGCCTAATTAATCCTCTTTCACAAATAAAGAAATGCTTAATGGAAGAACCCTTGAATCTAAAAATAGAAAGCTATTAGAGCTGTGTGTAGTTAAAGGCAGTCATTTAACACTGATATTCATTTTCACAGGAGACTGAGAGGTGGGATTTGGAGTCTCTTATTTGTCCCTAAAAATGATGTCTTGCTCGAGGGGGCAGACGCTGCGCTGCCAGTAGTATTCTCACGAGGATATCAAAGCATTAATTTACATTGTAGTCATTTACCTCAAAAGAAACTTAGCTAGCTTAATGCAATTCTTTAAAATAGTGAAAAATTAAATAAAAGATTGCTATTTGTCCTCAAACGACTGTGGATGTGCTACATAATGCGTGTGTTGGTTAAGATCCTTCACTGGCTGTAAGTGGAAATAAATGTCAGTCAGCATCTAAAGTGCTTTTTCACAGTGTTCAAAGTTCTGGCACCATAAAAGCAATGAACCTTTTGTTTTAATTACAGAATCCAGTCAATGGTACATTGCAGCACAGCCTATCATTTGCTCACTTTGTGCTATTATTAAATGTCCTTGGTGCTTAATTCAAACAAGAACAGGATGTACAAGATGGTATAGTTAAGAAATTTCGGTGCTCCAGTTTCTAGTAAGAACAAGGATTGGCTACAGTTAATAATCCTTGACAACTACTTTGCCAGTTAACCATCTGCCTCTTTTTTCCACATTCCCAGGGAGCCAGAGAGGACAACAATGTAATGATGCCAATCCACATCATTAGTCAGTGAAGTGATTAACAAAACATAATCAAATGAGAGTTGGAACAAAAAGCTAGAGAAGCGTGGGCAGCGACGTGTTAGATTCTCCAAAGCCAGTCAGTGGAAGCCGAGCCGTTTTGAGGGGTGGTTTGTCAGGAGATATCAATCAAATGCAGACAAACACAAGTGGTGGGCCGAGTGCAGATGTATAGCTAAAGAGCACAGACACATTTCACAGCTGACTTGGCAGGATTGGAGGATGAATTGTGCTGCTGTTAGTTAGACCTGAGCAATTATGGCCTTTGAATTCTTGTGAGAAAGCAGTTTTTGACTATAATCTTGGTATTTTGAGTCCTCAGACGTACGTGGGCATCCTGAATATCAGCATCACAGCAACATAAACTTGTGCATACTCACACATTCACAGAAAGAGTCTCACACAACTCTCCACTCTTTTCCCTTCATGCCCACAGAATTTTTTGCTTGCTCAGTTCTTTAAGTCATTAACTTGCATCCTCCTATCTTTCACTCTCCCTCTATCTCCCCCTATTTTCCCTCCACTCCCCCCCTCTCCCCCTGCGGTTTCTGTCACTTGCTCACAGACGAGTGGCCATTACATCGCCATGACCTAAATGTGTCACATCCCTCTCACTATGGCTCTCTCCCTCTCCCTGCTCTCTTCCTATATCCCTCCCTGTCCGTCTGCACATCTCTCGAATTTTTCCCCCTCCGCTTGCACCCACTTTGAGAAGTGCGAATGCTTTTTGACTGTTTTTTTGTATGTTTTTTTTTTTTTACCAGTTTTGCAATTGCTGACCTATATGTCTGGCTCTCAGCTGCTCTTTTACATATGTAAATCCTCTCCTCTCACTTAATTTCATTAATACCACTTCAGCAATAATTTATTAATATACATTACAGGAGCACCTCTGGCTCAACATTTTCTATATATTTCGAGGAAATATGTCAGTAAAACTCTAGTAATGACAGACAATATGTGCAGAGCATTTGTGCACTGCATGGATACAATACTGTCTTTCCCCTTCTCATCTCTGCCTGACCTGATCCCCCCGCCCTCAATTCCTTCTGGTCTCAAACACACATCAACCACATCAGAGCAATAGCAGCTCCTTCTAGTATTGATCCAGAGGCTTTGCATCTCAGGAAATACCAAGAAGAGAACTGACAGGAAGTCAAGACTTGCCCAAAAAGTTGACAGATTGGCAGTTTAGTTCAAATGAGTTCACTTGAAAGAAGTCCTGAACACTTTTGGAGGCATTTCAAGGGTAAATTCATATTTCTCCACAATTTTAACTAGCACATTTAGCTTACTGGTAATGGGTAGCATTATTCAGAGAACGGTACAATGTTTTATCAAGCCAATAAAAATAACCCTAGTGATGTCATGAGTGGTAACAGGAGACGTCAATTTTTTGACAGAAAATGTTGAACATGGAGTTTGATGTGAGAATTTACTAGAAAGGGGTGATCTAATCAAAAGATGCTACAGACACTATATTAAGGTGCATTATAAGGCCTGTAAGGATGCAGATTCTTTGGCCTTCAAATCCCCAGGAACAGCTCTGAGTTGTGAGGCGATTTTGTTTGAGAAGTCCTTGTCGGTATTTTAGGTCATATAAAATGTACACTGATCCAAAAAGGATTTTTTTTTTAATATAATCATTACAAAAGAAAGCATTTGATCCAATAGAATTTTGAAAAGGTTTTTTTTCAAGCTATTCATGAGTGGGAGAAGCCAGCAGGCAGACTAACTGAGCCAGATAGGCTCAATAAGCCAAAGTGAGTCAGAAAAACTTAGTTGATATGTGCCCAGTGAGCAACTTACATTGGAATGAAGGCGGCACCATCTTGCTTCACTTTTTATACTCTGGTTGAGAGCTATATCTGATGATAACCACTAAACTTACTTAAGCACTGACTGACTGGAAACAGGGGAAAACCACTGGCATGGCTCTGTTCAAAGGTAAAAGAAATCTGTCAACCAGCACCTGTAAACTCTTTAATTAACACATTATATCCTGTTTGTTTCATCTGTGTTGTTATGATGTGGTGTTTTTTAGCCAGATGCGGTAACCTCCCGGAGTCTTGCCAGGCAACCAGCAGAGATTCAAATAAGAGAATTACCCAAAATGCCACAAACTATTACTCTAATACATGTGCTTTGCCCATTCAAAAAGACTAAAAGGATATCCTGGCTTCTGCTGCAGCTCTTAGGACCACTCCTTTTTAATCTGTCTCCCACAGCTCCCCACACATTCACAGTAAGTGTACAACTAAACTGTGCATCAATGAAGCAGAGATGTTTTTAATCTCTCTCCATAGGAATCAACCTGATCAGTTTACTGTCAGTGTTTCCTCAACTCACCCAAGCAGGCAGATCCATTGAGGTTTGGCTCATAGCCTTCGTCACAGACACATCCTCCGACAGGCACCATCCATTCTCCTTCAGCATTGCAGTGCATGCGAGGGGGCGTGCCTCCCTGTGCTTTACTGTGGGGGACACATGTTCCGCTCACAGGCACTAAGGCAGTTGGCTCTGCACCCGAGGGAGTCGCTGGGTAGGATGCCAAGTAGAGGCTGGTGGCTGGACAACGCCGGTAGAAGATAGATACACCCATGACAGAAACACAAGCTCCACTGTCAACGATGGCCAAGACGAACCTGAAACAAGGGTCAGATATGAAGATGGAGAACATCCATAGGGAGCAATGATGCTAGTAAACAACACAGACAAAGTGGAGTACAGTGATGATTACCCATTGCGTGTGAGTGGGGCAAAGCTGCGAGTCTTAACGTTGATACGGCTGTATCTGTTGGGTTGATACTTGTGAGGTAAACTGGGCTCCACCTTGGAAAAACTCTTGTCAGCTGCAATGGTGTCGATCTTCACCCAACCCTCCCTAGTATCCTTCTCCCCACTAGATGGCTGGAGAAACAAAGAGTGGACAGGAGACAGAGGAAAAGATAATGAGTGGTCAAGAGAAAACAAAATAGCACGGAGAGAGTGTGGTTGACAGGAAGGAAAGAAGTAAAGAATAAAATTGTGGACTATAAAATAAAGTGGTTGACAGAAGAATAACGACTGGAAACATACGGTAGAGTAAATCAAAAGGAATAAAAAAACTGAAATAAGGGGGTAATGGCAAGATAAGAGACAAGCTGAGAGTTGTGCTGTATTTTTTTTCCCAGGCATATATTTATATTATGAAGTAGTTTAGTGAGAAATGTAAACGTTGACTTAGATCTGCACAGATCCCATTGGGGGTTTGTTTTCAAGACTTTCTGCGCTGCACTGCTTCCTGCTCCTCTTTGACTCTCCTGATTCTTCATCAGGCTTTGATTTGCATTTTTAAAAAGCATTTCACTTCCCTCAGGAGAAACGCATTCATCTATACAAATACCACATCCCTCCCACTGTGACTGTGACTGCTCATGTTGCTCAGGCAATTCAGACTCAGTAGTTCAAAAAGCCTAAGAAAAAAAAATTCATTAAAAAAACCACAACAAAACTAAATACTTAAATAAATAAAACGTGTGGATAGCGAAAGTCTTGATAATATATATAATTAATACTGCAATAAGAGTAAAATGGTCATTTTAAGTCTTAAAGATGTTATTAGTGGGACTGAAGTGACATTTATTAAGACCACAGTGTAGATTGTGCTTCTCACCAGTATGGTCTAAGGATGCCATCAATAATCAGGGAGGTTCCTCCGTGTCATGGGGTGATGATAGCTGAACAACTATGAATCACTAATGCTGCTTATTGAAATATTGGCAAAAATATAATATAATATTCATAAATATGTTTTCATTTTCGTATTATCACCTGAAATTAAGAATTGTTGTGTTTTTATTACCCTAGAATGAGGCCTTCAAATCTGCATAAGAAGATGGTCCTCTTCTAGGGAGCCCGCCATGTTGCATTGCCAAGTTTCTACAGTAGACCAGAAGGGACAAACTAAACACTGGCTCCAGAGAAAGACTTGTGTTTTGTGCCAGTTTCCCAGCCAATATAGATTCTCTTACACGCTTGGCAGGGGAAGGTGAGGCGAGGGGTGTTCAGCTGGTTGCGCTCTGCATTCTCACCACTAGATGCAACAAAATCGAACAAACCGCTCCATTAAATTTCTAATGATCTTGTCTGTTTAGTCTTTGAGTATGTTGAGCAGACCCCATAAAAACCAAACAAGACAAACAAACAAAAAAACAAAAAAACAGTAGATAGGATACTTCTGCTGTTAAGGGCAATTTAGCCAATGTAGTATGCATCCTAACCACTCAGCCATCAGGTTGCCGCCGAGAAAACTTTTCTTTTGTATCAGCCTACGTGGCACGTTCATGTACCATCACGAATACAGCCACGTTAATAGGTTCTAGTTCTAATTTGCAACAATTCCCGTAACCCGTGGCGTTATCAACCCTACATTTTAAACACAGTTTTAAAATGAAAACGGATGTGTGTTGACATTGCTTTAAAGTGACAGAACACTTACAATACAATTTAGAAATTGGAATTATAATGCAGAGCATCTAATGTTTAACCTCACCTCAGCTACCCAGGTCCTCTCCAGCTCTCTCTGGGAGTCGGCCTGTTTGTAGTACAGGGTGAGCGTCTCTCGGCAAGTGGGTGATGGTGAACGTAGGCTGGCGCAGTCACGCACTGAAAAATGCAACGTGACAAACACTCGTGGAGCTGAGTGACGGTACAGGAAAGGCGTAGCCAACCAGTTGTCCTGCAGACGGGGATTTTGGTTGACATTGCAGACCTCAAAGGTTCGTATGAGGTTCCCCCGGTCGTCCAGGACGCTGACCTCATCCCACTGAGAGAGACAGAAACAATATTATGAGTTCCTTTAAACTGAATTCAGCTAATGAGAAACAAGATCTTGAGCAAGGACACTCTGCTATAAACCGTTAAAACCCCAGTATGTTTATGGTTTGTCCATAGTTATGAATCATCCTCATACTTGAGATGATGAGGATAGAGCTTCTGTTTTGTTCTGATATAACGCACATTAGTATTAAATCCATAATTGAAAAGCTTTTGTTTACTGTCCTCAGTGACGTGGGTTGTCTGTATTTCCTGGTACTCTACAATAGACTCTCCACTGTCTAATTAAGTAATCAATGACTATAAAACCAGCATGTCATTAAACCACTCGAGCCTTTCATTTACAGCACAGAACACACTTCAAGTGTTGCAGACAAAATTGTAATTATATGCTACATATTCTCACCGGTGCTAAAACCTTTGAGTTTTTGCTTTTTTAGTTTGGAAAAGACAGGAAATCACCAAAGACACTGGTATAGATCCTCTGGGAACCGCTGATTTTTGTACAAAATTTTCTGCCAATCCACCCAGTAGATATTACGATATTTCACTGGATATGTGATCCTCGGATGTCTGCAAAAACATTCATGTCAATCTGAACAAAAGCTGTTGAGATATTACCGCCCAGATCAATGTAATGACCGTTGACACTACCATACCTGATGCTTACAAAATTTCAATATCAATGTCTGTTAAAAAACATGTCCTGATTTTGGTTGATAATCCACAGAAGATGATGTCAATGGTTTTCAAAAAGACTATTTCCTCAGTAAAAAAAAATACAGAGGCAAGGTCACTTCTGAAAAGACAAGATGATGTTGAATTTTTTAAAAGCATTCTTGGAAACTTTGAACACAATGAACAAAATTCCATTTCTGTTCATTATATCAGGATGGAGGCTGAAATATCAGAGAAAAACAGTCGGACGTAAGAGAGAAAATAATTAAGTTGGCATTTTGTAATTGAATAAGTTGCTAAAGTATAATACTGCTTTATAATAACAATAGAGCTGCTTTATACAGTGACATGTGCTTGGGTTTTCCTCCTGCACTGGTGTGGGATCTGCGTGCGTGCCATTGTTCACTTGTGACAGGTGGCAGCGGGTGTGTCCGACTTATGGCAGCTGTTGCGCAATAAAATTAGCAGATTTTGTTGTGTTTTAGAGAAGCTGAATACTTGCAGATGCACAAATGGGTTAAAGTACAAGATGTGAGTTGTGAAGGAAACTGAGCGGCTCTGAGACATGGCTCTGAATGAGACTCTGTCAGATGAGACAAAATGTAAATGCAGGCGCAAGGTTTAGTTTCACCAATTATACAGTATGATGCCACCAAGGATGAAACGGTTCTGCCTTAAGCCTGTGTAGCCTTGAGTGACAAGCAGGGCCTTTTCTGGTGTAACACAGAGGAATTATGTATTAGGTCTCATCACCATTATGCACTCTATAACAATGGCAAGAGGACAAAAGGTCCTGACACCCTATCAAGCTGCATTTAGCGTGTGTGATACAGTGTTTGTGCATGTTAGTGTATCTCTTTATGCTTGTGTCTCTTTCTCTGTGTGGTGCTAACAGCCAGAAAGAATGGATATCTTTGTAGCATCACACATGGGAGAGTGCCTTCATATTTGGTCCAATTGGAATAATGATAAGATCAGTGAGCAGATAGAAAGAGTCTGAGGCGCTGTCAGTCTAATGGAGTGAAAGGACACTTTTTTCTCTCCCAGGCTGTGATTCACTCTGTCAGACATGGGAATGAGGGAAATCGGATGGAGGGGACAACAGAGAGCACATGGTGGGGAAGAGGGATGGTGAGGGTGGTGAGAGAAAAGTTGGAAAATAGTAAACGGAGGAAGAGTCTGTGTGTGTGTGTCTGTTTGCGTGGCAGAGTGAGGTGGAAGTAAAAAGGACTTTCAGGTAGAGAGGGTTGCCACCAGTATTCGTGTGTGGCATTGTGTGCAGAATGCTTCTCTGCCTTTAAAGAAAAAAAACACGGCTATCATTTGTTTTCTGACCCTAAACCCCCCAGCTCATCCTCCCCTCCCCCCTCCTTCGTCTCGTTTTCTCCCTCCCTTATGAAGGAAGAAAGAAAGAAAAAAAACAGGCCGGATTGGGAAAGAGGGGTGGAAAGAAGGAAAGAAAAAAAGAAATAGGGACAACTCATTTTCATGATTTAATTCAAACCGAAATGCCAGAGAGCCACGCAATCTCTCCAGTGACAGAGGACAGGGAGGGGAAGGGCCTCAGACACAACCATGGACACACACACAAACACTTGGAAGCAGGGGAAGGAACACACATATACTCCAAGACATACTGTATGCACACATACACACACACACACACACACACACACACACACACACACACACACACACACACACACACACACACACACACACACAAAGGAAGAATGCAAAGACTACAGTAAGAAATGTAGAGTGTCTGCTGCTTTGACACTGAAGGGAAATAAGGGAGTGGAGACAGAGTTGGGGGATAAAAGGAAGAATCTGAGGCCAAGTGGCTCTGGGACTGTGAGGGGCAAAGGGAGAAAAGATTAAAAGAGGAAGAGAAGGAAGCAGAGACAAAGAGCCTTGTCAGGACATTATAATAAAGGAAAGGCTGGTAAGAAAGAAAAAAAAAGAAGAAGAAGGAGAGCGTGCAGTAAAGAATATCCACTGACCCTAAAGCAAATGAAAAAAGATGGGACGTGACGGGAAAAGTGAGGAAAGGGTTAAAAATAAGAACAGGCGCGCGCACACTCACACTCACACACGCACACACACACACACACACACACACACACACACACACACATACACACACACACACACACACAATCCTTCGTTCTCTCCCCCTCTCTTGGTCTGTCTTTCTACTTCTCTCAGCTCGATGCCCCGGGTCAAATAACCATATCTCCATCTCAGAAGCACTTCTCATCCAGGGACCATAAAGGGAAAAAAAAAAAAATCATGCAAATGCTTGACTTGCTCATGAACACACACACGCACGCACGCACGCACGCACGCACGCACGCACGCACGCACGCACACGCGCATACCTACTCCCTCACACAGAAATGGGTGGCCTCTTATTAGCAACTGCCATCATGGTTCACAAAATCCTAACACACGAGGCCCTAATTAATCAAACATCATGTACAATTACTCCCTGACACTGGAGGCCAGACTCGGGTGATAATGACAGAGTATAAAGCTAAAGTTGAGTGTAAAGTGAGATAAAAGGCTCCTTGTGAGTGTGTATTCCTGCCAGATGTTGATTAGAGACTACTGTACAGTATTCTGTACTGTAGTTTCACTTATTTGCCAGACGTAACAGGTATATATGAAGCGTTCAGCTAGTTGTGACTGTATTTAATACACAGTATGATGCTTTAAATGAATACATCAGATGTTTGAACATGTTGGCCGTTTTGAATAAAGTCTAATCGTAGTATTGTCCTGAACTGGATGACTAATTGACACAGGACTTGCCTCTACAGTAAAAAGTATATGTAGATATACTGTCCTACAGTTTCTCAAATGTAGTTTGACTGATCATCTCAACGGTAGTGACAATGAAGACGATGAATGTGTGTAATTATGAGCCATATTAGAACTGAGCCATAATCACTCACAGATCAGTGAATTTAACTGACCCAAGAGTTGACCCTAGCACAGTCACGCAAGTACACACACATAACAATCAGGACCCCCCCCTCTCCCTCCTACACACACACACACACACACACACACACACACACACACACACACACACACACACACACACACACACACACACACACATATTTACACAGCTCAAGGCAATGTGACAACCTTAAATAAAAAGCAGCTCAAGAATGGGAGATCTATGGTTCAATCTGAGCAATTTCACCATGGATGAAGACACACAGTAGAGAGCAATAGAAAAAAAAGAATGAGTGGCATTTAAGCCCTCAAGGTTGTCTTAAAGGCAAGGTGAGGCCTTGCTCAATCTAAGGCTGTGTGCAACTCACCTGAAGCATCACCAATCAGTCAGTTGCCAACCATTCAGGAAGATAATGACCCTGAACTTAAACCATAACTAAACATTAGATAAGCATTTATAACCTTATTCCAAATCTTTAGTTGGTAATCTATAACAGCTGTAAAATGCCACACACTGAAGAAAAGAGAAGTGTACAGTGGAAATAGCAAAATTGTTGTGGAAGCCTGCTGTGTACTTCAATCATAGTAATCAATGTAACATTGGAAAATGTGTCAGCAAGCAAGCATGCTTGATTTCCACGTGTGAACATGTGAACACTGTAAGAAATGCAATGTGCCTGGGCACATGTGAGCTGACAAACTGATCATCAGCTCTATAGAGCACAGTATAAAAATCTCAAGGCAAACATGTTTGTTTAATGGAAATCTAGCAGAAAATTATAAAGTAAAAAGCTATTGTGTTTGGGCTTGGGTGCTTAAATCATCTGCTCATATTTTGAGCCACTGGGTGTAAAGTGGGATTGCTATGGTATTCATAGTGAATTTCTATGGTTAATCTTGCATGTTCATTATAAAGTGGACTGTACACATGGATTTACAGTACCAGGCAAGGGTGACCTTAAATTTAATATTGTTTATTGTTTTCTTAATACAATGAGTAAAATTAATCATTATGGTCAAATGTGATCAGTTTAGGAGCATAGAAATAGGTATACTTCCTCTATGAGTATGTTTTCCGAGACATACATTATCTACATTTATATATTATCTTATATCTATATTTATATTTGTATATGTCAGAATAATGACATACATGACTTTTAGCCATGATGAAACAAATAATTGAATATAATCATTTCTAAACGTGTTCTAAAACTTCAATTACTAACCTTAGCAATTGGCATTTTAATAATCAATCATTAGTCATTACAGGTTCATAAATGTGACACTTTGCTGCTTTTTCTTTGTGTTTTCTGTCCTTTCATAGACCAAATAATGAATCCAGAAAGTAATCAACAAATCAATCAATAACAAAAATGAACATGGTTAAAACCATTTTTACCATCAGCTACCTAACATGACCATTTCTGTAGAAAAATAAATGTTATGTATGACATACCACAGTGTTTAATTAGCGTTACACCACAAAGCCCAACGAACAATGTGATTATCACCCTACACTTAAAACATAATGTGTAACATGTGTGTGACACATTCGGCCTCCCAACACGACTGCTTCAATGCTCCAACAGCTGGAAAGCACATTGACAGACAGCTCCCTGCTTACCCCTGTGTCTGGATAGGTGGTCCAGCCCAGCTCTGAGGTAGACTCTGTTGTGTCCAGCAGCATCACTGGGGGGTGAAGAAGCAGAGACAAAGGCAAAGTATGAGAGAACAGACAAATAAGATGTGTATAGCTTTCCGTTTAAGGCTATCGATTGCAGCTCAGGAGTTTAACTGAGAAATAGAGTGAGTGCTTAAAAAGAAAAGTGACTGCGAGACAGAATTTGTCATCATGAGATATTCTCTCAAAGACTGAAAACCACAAACTGTGTGCGTCTGTGGTGCCATCGAAACCTAAAACCCAGATCTGCTCTAGTGATTCAGAAGCTGAGAAAAACTCTGTAAAGTATTTTTTGAGGGAGCTTTTAAAATCAGCATTTTTTTGTTTTTTTGTTAAATACCACAAGTAGTTGGAAGTTGGTCTACCGTTAATGGAAGTGCGCCAGGTTTTTTTTTCCATATTTCTCTTTGATTTTTTTCCCCCCATGCAATAAAATCAGGGAGGGCTCCAGCTGTGTGCATCTGTCAAACCTAATAACTAATTCTGAGCAATGATGCACTTTGGCACAATGTTCTAGAGTTTAAAAAATTAAACCGATTGACCTGATGGGGCACCGTGATTAAAGGTCAAATATTTCAACTTTAAAAGGCCATAACAGTTACTGTTACATTTTGTTGAAACTTAAGAGAGGTGATGCGTCTTATACTATGGCCTAAAGGGAACCTTCAACACTTTGATGTAGGAGGGGGGCGACGTGCTCAGTGTTCCTCCTTTGTTACTGGTCCTAACAGACATTTTCTCATTTTCTCTGATCTGGACTGAAAGCATGAGAATAGCATATGACTTTTATGTTGGAGTGTATTTTGCCATAATTTGCTTTTAGGTTTAAGTGCTTTAAAAAGCAAGCTGGCAAAGAAATCACACACACACACACACACACACACACACACACACCGAGTTACTTCAATTCTGAGTGCTGCGTGCTACGTGCTGCGTGCTGACACATGGCAGCTTCCCACACAAAACTGAAGCCCTTGAATTTTACATTAGTATTCAAAAACCGTGGTGGCTGCCGTTCCTTCAGTCTGGCACAGTCTGCGCTCAGTTCTGTTAGAGAGCCACCGATTGAACGCAGGCCAAAGTTTGTCGTGTGCACAGAGGTGGCAAAAACATCAGACTTCAGGTTTGGATGCTTGCACAGATGGAGTTAATGAAGAGCAACACACAGTGCCCGATTTCATTAAGCACAACACTAACCACCTAAAATGATTGTAGACACATACACACATAGAAAGCATTGTCGGTGACTGAAGCCTTCTACCTCTGTTTAGAAATAAATCATTCTCGCCATTGTCGCCACCCAATTTTTATGCTTTCGTTTCCATTTCATGTCACACAATTGTTCACCGGAGAAAAGGAGTCTCTCTTTTTCTCTCTGTGACAACCAGACAAAGATCAACAGAAATATATTATCTCCATAATCAGCGTGCACACAGGGATTTTAAAAGGTACGCTGGTCCACCAAAACACCAGTGACCCAGCGAGAAAGATGCATTTTTATTTCTCTCTTCCTGTGTCTCTCAAACACAGAGGTACACAGGCCCGCGCACACACTGAATCCCACTGCCTGTCTTAATGAATCAAACGAATAATACGAGAGTAAGATCAATTGTGGCTTATGATATAAATCACCCCCACCTCTCTGTTCTGAAAACAGATTTTTTTTTTTAGGATTATACTCACAGATGGAGATTCTGCAAATCCGTCCTCCAAACCTTCATTTCCTGTCTCTTTTTTTCCCCTTTACAATCCCCCCCTCCCTCTCCTGTGTTTCTATCTGTTTTCACCCACTAGCTTGTCTTTAGGTCAATCTAACTAAATTCACACATTTTCCATGGAGGTCCTCCAGGATTTGGAGTGATATGAATTGTTCAAGGAAAGAATACAAATGGACTGTGACAGCTAAGGATTACATGCAACCACAGGCATCAGAAAAACTTGTTTTTAGTGCAGCGCATGTCTGGACAGCTTGGCGTCTGGAATCACAGAGGCGATCAGGATCAAATCAGCTACAGGGAGAGGACTAAATCCACCAGGCCAGGATATCTAAAGCCTTTCAGAAGAATGACTATTTCCATTAGTGACACAGCTCTTCTGCTCTGTTTGACGATGCAATTTAAGCAGGACTCATGTTGTACTCTTCAAGCTGTGTGTGATGACAGGCAAACTCCTTATTGATTAGCTTTGTGTCCGTGCCTTGTCAACAAAAATCCTTCGTTTGTCAGAATAACAAATTATGATTATGCATAAACATATCATGCATGAATAGCATACATTCACATATCAAGTATTGTGACCTCATTATGCACCATCCTATTTATATCAGATAAGAAACACACACACACACACACACAAATGCTGCAAAAGTGTCATTCCAAATTCAATTAACCCTGTGCTTCAGGGCACATTCATGAATATATAATATACAGCTAACTACATTGACATTAATATTTATGCCTCTGCTATTTAGTTTCTTGTCATGGGGCCTTGGGGCCTTGGGGCCTTGGGGACTCGGGTCCTCACGTCGCCTCCGCTCTTCCCGGGACAAACCTGTACATGAGGATTACATGGAGGAGTGTTCAAAGAGCTTCATGCATGTCTCATTGCATGACATTAGCATGTTGAATAATTCACCACGACATCCTAAGATAAGCATTGAGTGCACTGTTACACACACCTTTCAAGGATTAGCTTGAGCTAAGGCACCATCACTCGTGTGTGTGCGCGAGACAACCACGAACAAAAGAGAGGGACATTTACTGGCAGGTCCACTTGGCAGTAAAAGCCCCTTTATTTAACTCTCAGGCAGCCCCTTCATGTACACAGAACACCCCAGCATCTCTGTTATTGGTCCATCTGAGGGCAGAGACACTCAAAGTTTGTCCCTGACAGTTTGGAGAAGTGCTGAGTCTGCAATCTGAACTTGAGTGCTGCGTTAATGCACGCTGGCCTCTCATGTCTTCCTGCTCCACTCCCGGTCTTTTACTCACTCTACTCGATACCTTTTCTACCATCTTGTCCCCAGTCCCTCTCCTCCTCCTCTTCCTCCTCTCTGCATGTGTATATTATTAATCTAAAAAGTGACAGCAGGGCAGGCATCCCTGTTCGTTAAATAAGGAGATACGCTCTGCTCCATTATTGATGTCAGATCTGTTGTTTGTTTGGAAAGCGCTTTAATACTCAGAGAGGAGAGAGGGGAGAAAAGAAAATTAGAGTAGAAAAAGCACGATTACAAAAGTAGTGGATGATAGGATTGTGTTTGTGCATACAAATGTGTTTCTTTCACATTTTTCCCCTCTCGTTCTGTTCATGATGTGGGTGTAAATGCTCTTTTCTCTTGTTGCAGAGGTGACCTGCATTAGTTCACGACTGTCCCCTCTGCCACTGGAGTGTTCACTTCATCTGAGTGACCCTCTCTACGCTCTCTCCATCCATTTCTCTGTGCCCAATACTTTTCCTAACTGTGTGGCCATGCATACACCGACACTCTCCAGCGCTAAGTGTAGGGCTGTCGTTCATGTCATGCCTCTTTGACAGCAGATGTATGCTACTTTACACCACACTTCCCAGGCAAAAGGGCCCCTCCTGACACTCAGCAAAGAATTACAGTGTTAATATTAATGCAGACTGGAGGGGTGTGAGTGTGTAATATGTTTTAACACCAAAATAAATGCTCCACCAAAGAGTCACTGGGCTCACAGGTAACAGCAAGTTACATGAACACATGTTGTTACAAAAAATTCCCATAGTGCCTGCGAGCATTTTGAGCAGTGGTCAGGTTGTGTTTTGTCTTTTGTCCACTCATCCGCCCATCTCCACCCATTTTTTATATGCTCCAGATGCTCCCACCCACAGTCAGTTGAGGACAAGGCCTACCCGAAACCATCATTACAAACAACCACAGCCGAGAGAGTGATATGCAAAGACAGAGAGGCAGGAGGGTGGAGGAGTGAGGAAGGAGGGGGATTAACGCAATTCCAGAAATAAGCAGGCACATGTCAGAGGGAGTTATCAAAAAGTCTCCGACAGTTTAGCTGAATGAAAGTGCAGCTGCAACAAACAGTACTTAAGTCAGGTTAGATGACAGAGCAATGTCTGCAATGAGGCACTGTGCAGGCAGCAACAGGCAGGACAGTTCACAAAAACTGACTCGCTGCCTTCATTATCAGACATTCTCTATGGTAAGACTGGTATGTAGACGCACATCATCATACTCATTTACACACTTTGTTGGAACAAAAACATGTTTTAGTTGTTCAGGCGCTCAGATGTTAAGTGAAATGTGGGTCAACATGCGGGACAGGGGTCACTTAATATAAACATAAATAGTGATAAAGAGTTTCAGAAAGACTCAGAAATGGTCCGAGGCAGGTCCCCAGAAACGAAGTTATTGTGTGAAATATATAGCGTCCTTTATATGAGAAGATTGATAACATGTCTGGTAGTTGAAGAGGAAGCAACCTCTTGCTGCTGCTTAGCTCAACTTAGCATAAACACTTGAAATCGGGGGAAACTGCTCGCCTGGCTCTGTCCATGGTATCCAGATACTCCTACCAGCCCCTCTAAAGTTCTCAAATCAGCCCTCTATATAATGCTTGTTTAATTTCTACAAAAGCTGACATATAAAAATGTGTGTTGGGGTTATGTGCTTTTGATTAAACAACTATTAAACACATTCATTGGTGAGATTTAGAGGTGCTGGTAGGCAGATTTTGTTACAGAGCCAGGCAAGCAGTTTCCCCTTAGCTAAGTTCAACACAAAGAGTGGAAAGTCTTTGTGTTGAACTAAGCTGTCTGCAGGCTATAGTTTTAATGTCTGCTATACAGACAAGCGAGTGGTATCAACTTTCTCACATTTCTAGTCAAGAAAATTGATATGAACATTTTCCCAAAGCTTTGAACTATTCATTTAGCATGTTCAGGTATTCATACACTTCACTCCCCTCTCCTTTGATCAAAGGTCTTAATTCTAAAACTCATGATCAGATTAGAAACATTTTGGTTTGGCCGAGAAGGACTTGAATCTGGCAAGACCAGTGCTGTAAATAACAATTAGTTTCATTGATTAATTTGTTAATTATTTCCTTGATTAATCAATTAGCTGTCTGGTCTTTGAAATGTTAAGAAATGGAAAGGAATGGAAAATGTAGACCCGTGTTTCCTAAAGCCCAAGAAATTTATTGATTTGTCTCGACCAACAGTCCACAAGCAAAATATATTTAGTTTATTATCATAGTGGACCAACGGAGCCTGAAAATAACCACATTTAACAAGCTGAAAACCGGCAATTTTATCATTTTTTTTCAATTAAAAGCCAAAACAATCAACTACCCGATTAATCGTTGCAGCTCTAACCATGACAGACGTTTGTGTGGCCCAGTAAAAGCCATGCTCACTGAAATCTTGTGGAAAAATATACTCCTCAGTGTTGCCACAGGAGACACGTCTTGGAAACACATACAAAAGTCACTTCCAAATAGCGCTGACTTCTCCATGAGAGGAAATATAGTTGCCGTCAAAGGCAAAACTTGCTACGACCGTCGCCATCTCCACCCACAACAGCCACAAACAAGAAGGAATGTAAATGTCACATTTCCATGAAGCCATAAACAATCAAACTAAAGCTCTCAGTCTATCTGAATTGTCAAGCAGCAGCTTTAATGTGAAATTCAAAACTTGAAACTACATTCCAG